>NW_026968919.1:0-62695 GCF_028390025.1 Pseudophryne corroboree
TAGCTATGTCTGGTCTGTGTCACCCTGCAGGGGGAGGAGCAGTCACTATGTATTATAGCTATGTCTGTATCGCCCTACAGGGGGAGGGGCAGTCACCATGTGTTATAACTATGTCTGGTCTGTATCACCCTGCAGGGGGAGGAGCAGTCACAATGTATTATAGCTATGTCTGGTCTGTATCACCCTGCAGGGGGAGGAGCAGTCACCATGTATTATAGCTATGTCTGGTCTGTGTCACCCTGCAGGGGGAGGAGCAGTCACCATGTGTTATAGCTATGTCTGGTCTGTGTCACCCTGCAGGGGGAGGAGCAGTCACCATGTGTTATAGCTATGTCTGGTCTGTGTCACCCTGCAGGGGGAGGAGCAGTCACCATGTGTTATAGCTATGTCTGGTCTGTGTCACCCTGCAGGGGGAAGGACAAGCTACGGCTTTAGTGGGTGGGTGATGTGACTCTGGTACTTACCACACACCTGACATTCCATGATAGTGTTCCTGATGAGAGACATTTCTTTTACCTGTCCACAAAGAGACAAATGTAACTGAGCTGTGACTCCCCCTGATCCCTGTGACTCCCCCTGATCCCTGTGACTCCCCCTGATCCCTGTGACTCCCCCGGATCCCTGTGACTCCCCCTGATCCCTGTGACTCCCCCGGATCCCCTGTGACTCCCCCTGATCCCTGTGACTCCCCCTGATCCCTGTGACTCCCCCTGATCCCTGTGACTCCCCCTGATCCCTGTGACTCCCCCGGATCCCCTGTGACTCGCCCTGATCCCTGTGACTCCCCCGGATCCCTGTGACTCCCCCGGATCCCTGTGACTCCCCCGGATCCCTGTGACTCCCCCGGATCCCTGTGACTCCCCCGGATCCCTGTGACTCCCCCGGATCCCTGTGACTCCCCCTGATCCCTGTGACTCCCCCGGATCCCTGTGACTCCCCCTGATCCCTGTGACTCCCCCTGATCCCTGTGACTCCCCCGGATCCCTGTGACTCCCCCGGATCCCTGTGACTCCCCCGGATCCCTGTGACTCCCCCGGATCCCTGTGACTCCCCCGGATCCCTGTGACTCCCCCTGATCCCTGTGACTCCCCCGGATCCCTGTGACTCCCCCGGATCCCTGTGACTCCCCCGGATCCCTGTGACTCCCCCGGATCCCTGTGACTCCCCCTGATCCCTGTGACTCCCCCGGATCCCTGTGACTCCCCCGGATCCCTGTGACTCCCCCTGATCCCTGTGACTCCCCCGGATCCCTGTGACTCCCCCTGATCCCTGTGACTCCCCCGGATCCCTGTGACTCCCCCGGATCCCTGTGACTCCCTCTGATCCCTGTGACTCCCTCTGATCCCTGTGACTCCCTCTGATCCCTGTGACTCCCCCGGATCCCTGTGACTCCCTCTGATCCCTGTGACTCCCCCTGATCCCTGTGACTCCCCCGGATCCCTGTGACTCCCTCTGATCCCTGTGACTCCCCCGGATCCCTGTGACTCCCCCGGATCCCTGTGACTCCCCCTGATCCCTGTGACTCCCCCGGATCCCTGTGACTCCCCCTGATCCCTGTGACTCCCCCGGATCCCTGTGACTCCCCCGGATCCCTGTGACTCCCCCGGATCCCTGTGACTCCCTCTGATCCCTGTGACTCCCTCTGATCCCTGTGACTCCCCCTGATCCCTGTGACTCCCTCTGATCCCTGTGACTCCCCCGGATCCCTGTGACTCCCCCTGATCCCTGTGACTCCCCCTGATCCCTGTGACTCCCCCTGATCCCTGTGACTCCCCGGATCCCTGTGACTCCCCCTGATCCCTGTGACTCCCCCTGATCCCTGTGACTCCCCCTGATCCCTGTGACTCCCCCTGATCCCTGTGACTCCCCCGGATCCCTGTGACTCCCCCGGATCCCTGTGACTCCCCCGGATCCCTGTGACTCCCCCTGATCCCTGTGACTCCCCCGGATCCCTGTGACTCCCCCGGATCCCTGTGACTCCCCCTGATCCCTGTGACTCCCCCTGATCCCTGTGACTCCCCCGGATCCCTGTGACTCCCCCTGATCCCTGTGACTCCCCCGGATCCCTGTGACTCCCCCGGATCCCTGTGACTCCCTCTGATCCCTGTGACTCCCTCTGATCCCTGTGACTCCCTCTGATCCCTGTGACTCCCCCGGATCCCTGTGACTCCCTCTGATCCCTGTGACTCCCCCTGATCCCTGTGACTCCCCCGGATCCCTGTGACTCCCCCTGATCCCTGTGACTCCCCCTGATCCCTGTGACTCCCCCGGATCCCTGTGACTCCCCCTGATCCCTGTGACTCCCCCGGATCCCTGTGACTCCCTCTGATCCCTGTGACTCCCCCGGATCCCTGTGACTCCCCCGGATCCCTGTGACTCCCTCTGATCCCTGTGACTCCCTCTGATCCCTGTGACTCCCCCGGATCCCTGTGACTCCCTCTGATCCCTGTGACTCCCCCTGATCCCTGTGACTCCCCCGGATCCCTGTGACTCCCTCTGATCCCTGTGACTCCCCCGGATCCCTGTGACTCCCCCGGATCCCTGTGACTCCCCCTGATCCCTGTGACTCCCCCGGATCCCTGTGACTCCCCCTGATCCCTGTGACTCCCCCTGATCCCTGTGACTCCCCCGGATCCCTCTGACTCCCTCTGATCCCCGTGACTCCCTCGGATCCCTGTGACTCCCCCTGATCCCTGTGACTCCCTCTGATCCCTGTGACTCCCTCTGATCCCTGTGACTCCCCCTGATCCCTGTGACTCCCTCTGATCCCTGTGACTCCCCCGGATCCCTGTGACTCCCTCTGATCCCTGTGACTCCCTCTGATCCCTGTGACTCCCCCGGATCCCTGTGACTCCCTCTGATCCCTGTGACTCCCCCGGATCCCTGTGACTCCCTCTGATCCCTGTGACTCCCTCTGATCCCTGTGACTCCCCCGGATCCCTGTGACTCCCTCTGATCCCTGTGACTCCCCCGGATCCCTGTGACTCCCTCTGATCCCCGTGACTCCCTCTGATCCCCGTGACTCCCCCTGATCCCCGTGACTCCCCCTGATCCCCGTGACTCCCCCTGATCCCCGTGACTCCCTCTGATCCCTGTGACTCCCTCTGATCCCTGTGACTCCCCCGGATCCCCGTGACTCCCTCTGATCCCCGTGACTCCCCCTGATCCCTGTGACTCCCCCGGATCCCTGTGACTCCCTCTGATCCCTGTGACTCCCTCTGATCCCTGTGACACCCCCGGATCCCTGTGACTCCCCCGGATCCCTGTGACTCCCCCTGATCCCTGTGATTCCCCCGGATCCCTGTGACTCCCCCTGATCCCTGTGACTCCCCCGGATCCCTGTGACTCCCCCTGATCCCTGTGACTCCCCCGGATCCCTGTGACTCCCCCGGATCCCTGTGACTCCCCCTGATTCCTGTGACTCCCCCGGATCCCTGTGACTCCCCCTGATCCCTGTGACTCCCCCGGATCCCTGTGACTCCCCCTGATTCCTGTGACTCCCCCGGATCCCTGTGACTCCCTCTGATCCCTGTGACTCCCTCTGATCCCTGTGACTCCCCCGGATCCCTGTGACTCCCTCTGATCCCTGTGACTCCCCCTGATCCCTGTGACTCCCCCGGATCCCTGTGACTCCCTCGGATCCCTGTGACTCCCCCGGATCCCTGTGACTCCCCCGGATCCCTGTGACTCCCCCTGATCCCTGTGACTCCCCCGGATCCCTGTGACTCCCCCTGATCCCTGTGACTCCCCCTGATCCCCGTGACTCCCCCGGATCCCCGTGACTCCCTCTGATCCCCGTGACTCCCTCGGATCCCCGTGACTCCCCCTGATCCCCGTGACTCCCTCTGATCCCTGTGACTCCCTCTGATCCCTGTGACTCCCCCGGATCCCTGTGACTCCCCCTGATCCCTGTGACTCCCCCTGATCCCTGTGACTCCCCCGGATCCCTGTGACTCCCCCGGATCCCTGTGACTCCCCCTGATCCCTGTGACTCCCCCTGATCCCTGTGACTCCCCCTGATCCCTGTGACTCCCCCGGATCCCTGTGACTCCCCCGGATCCCTGTGACTCCCCCGGATCCCTGTGACTCCCCCGGATCCCTGTGACTCCCCCTGATCCCTGTGACTCCCCCTGATCCCTGTGACTCCCCCGGATCCCTGTGACTCCCCCTGATCCCTGTGACTCCCCCGGATCCCTGTGACTCCCCCGGATCCCTGTGACTCCCCCGGATCCCTGTGACTCCCCCGGATCCCTGTGACTCCCTCTGATCCCTGTGACTCCCTCTGATCCCTGTGACTCCCTCTGATCCCTGTGACTCCCCCGGATCCCTGTGACTCCCTCTGATCCCTGTGACTCCCCCTGATCCCTGTGACTCCCCCGGATCCCTGTGACTCCCTCTGATCCCTGTATCTCCCCCGGATCCCTGTGACTCCCTCTGATCCCTGTGACTCCCTCTGATCCCTGTGACTCCCTCTGATCCCTGTGACTCCCCCGGATCCCTGTGACTCCCTCTGATCCCTGTGACCCCCCCTGATCCCTGTGACTCCCCCGGATCCCTGTGACTCCCTCTGATCCCTGTGACTCCCCCTGATCCCTGTGACTCCCCCGGATCCCTGTGACTCCCCCTGATCCCTGTGACTCCCCCGGATCCCTGTGACTCCCCCTGATCCCTGTGACTCCCCCTGATCCCTGTGACTCCCCCGGATCCCTGTGACTCCCTCTGATCCCTGTGACTCCCTCGGATCCCTGTGACTCCCCCTGATCCCTGTGACTCCCTCTGATCCCTGTGACTCCCTCTGATCCCTGTGACTCCCCCTGATCCCTGTGACTCCCTCTGATCCCTGTGACTCCCCCGGATCCCTGTGACTCCCTCTGATCCCTGTGACTCCCTCTGATCCCTGTGACTCCCTCTGATCCCTGTGACTCCCCCGGATCCCTGTGACTCCCTCTGATCCCTGTGACTCCCCCGGATCCCTGTGACTCCCTCGGATCCCTGTGACTCCCTCGGATCCCTGTGACTCCCCCTGATCCCCGTGACTCCCTCTGATCCCCGTGACTCCCCCTGATCCCCGTGACTCCCCCTGATCCCTGTGACTCCCTCTGATCCCTGTGACTCCCTCTGATCCCTGTGACTCCCCCGGATCCCTGTGACTCCCTCTGATCCCTGTGACTCCCCCTGATCCCTGTGACTCCCCCGGTTCCCTGTGACTCCCTCTGATCCCTGTGACTCCCTCTGATCCCTGTGACTCCCCCGGATCCCTGTGACTCCCCCGGATCCCTGTGACTCCCCCGGATCCCTGTGACTCCCCCGGATCCCTGTGACTCCCCCGGATCCCTGTGACTCCCCCGGATCCCTGTGATTCCCCCGGATCCCTGTGAATCCCCTGGATCCCTGTGACTCCCTCCCGGTGCCTGTGACTCCCCCTGATCTCTGTGACTTCCCCTGATCTCTGTGACTTCCTCCCGATCCCTGTGACTCCACCCGATCCCTGTGACTCCACCCGATCCCTGTGACTCCACCTGATCCCTGTGACTCCACCTGATCCCTGTGACTTCCTCCCGATCCCTGTGACTCCACCTGATCCCTGTGACTCCCTCTGATCCCTGTGACTTCCTCCCGATCCCTGTGACTCCACCTGATCCCTGTGACTCCACCTGATCCCTGTGACTCCACCTGATCCCTGTGACTCACACCTGATCCCTGTGACTCCCCTGGATCCCTGTGACTCCCTCCCAATTCCTGTGACTCCCTCCCGGTGCCTGTGACTCCCCCTGATCTCTGTGACTTCCTCCCGATCCCTGTGACTCCACCCGATCCCTGTGACTCCACCCGATCCCTGTGACTTCCTCCCGATCCCTGTGACTCCACCTGATCCCTGTGACTCCACCTGATCCCTGTGACTCCACCTGATCCCTGTGACTTCCACCCGATCCCTGTGACTCCACCTGATCCCTGTGACTCCACCTGATCCCTGTGACTCCACCTGATCCCTGTGACTCCACCTGATCCCTGTGACTCCACCCGATCCCTGTGACTCCCTCCCGATTCCTGTGACTCCCTCCCGATTCCTGTGACTCCACCTGATCCCTGTGACTCCACCTGATCCCTGTGACTCCACCTGATCCCTGTGACTTCCTCCCGATCCCTGTGACTCCACCTGATCCCTATGACTCCCCCTGATCCCTGTGACTCCCCTGGATCCCTGTGACTCCCTCCCGATTCCTGTGACTCCCTCCCGGTGCCTGTGACTCCCCCTGATCTCTGTGACTCCCCCGATCCCTGTGACTCCCCTGGATCCCTGTGACTCCCTCCCGGTGCCTGTGACTCCCTCCCGGTGCCTGTGACTCCCCCTGATCCCTGTGATTCCCCTGGATCCCTGTGACTCCCTCCCGATCCCTTTGACTCTCCCGGGTCCCAGTGACTCCCCCTGATCTCTGTGACTCCCCCGATCCCTGTGACTCCCTCCTGATCCCTGTGACTCCCTCTCAATCCCTGTGCTTCCCTATGATCGCTTTGACTCCCCCTGATCCCCTCCTGATCCCTGTGAATCCACCTGAAACCCTGTGACTCCCCTGGATCCCTGTGACTTCCTCCAGATCCCTGTGACTCCCTCTGATCCCTGTGACTTCCTCCCGATCCCTGTGACTCCACCTGATCCCTGTGACTCCCCTGGATCCCTGTGACTCCCTCCCGATCCCTGTGACTCCACCTGATCCCTGTGACTTCACCTGATCCCTGTGACTCCACCTGATCCCTGTGACTCCACCTGATCCCTGTGACTTCACCTGATCCCTGTGACTTCCTCCCGATCCCTGTGACTTCCTCCCGATCCCTGTGACTCCACCTGATCCCTGTGACTCCCTCTGATCCCTGTGACTTCCTCCCGATCCCTGTGACTCCACCTGATCCCTGTGACTCCACCTGATCCCTGTGACTCCCTCTGATCCCTGTGACTCCACCTGATCCCTGTGACTCCCTCCCGATCCCTGTGACTACCTCTGATCCCTGTGACTCCCTCCCGATCCCTGTGACTCCCTCCCGATCCCTGTGACTCCCTCCCGATCCCTGTGACTCCCTCTGATCCCTGTGACTCCCTCTGATCCCTGTGACTCGCTCCCGATCCCTGTGACTCCCCCTGATCCCCGTGACTCCCCCTGATCCCCGTGACTCCCCCTGATCCCCGTGACTCCCTCTGATGCCTGTGACTCCCCCTGATCCCTGTGACTCCCTCCCGATCCCTGTGACTCCCTCTGATCCCCGTGACTCCCCCTGACCCCAATGAATCCCCCTGATCCCTGTGACTCCCTCTGATCCCCGTGACTCCCCCTGATCCCTGTGACTCTCCCGGGTCCCAGTGACTCCCCCTGATCTCTGTGACTCCCCCGATCCCTGTGACTCCCTCCCGATCCCAATGGCTCCCTCCCGATCCCTGAGACTCCCCCTGATCCCTGTGACTCCCTCTGATCCCTGTGACTCCCTCTGATCCCCGTGACTCCCCCTGATCCCAGTGACTCCCCCTGATCCCTGCGACTCCCCCTGATCCCTGTGACTCCCTCTGATCCCTGTGACTCCCTCGTATCTGTAGGACCTGTGGCACTGACACTACCTGCAGCGACATCCTGAAGAATGGAATGGGGGCGATGGATCCTCCCCCTGGGTATACAGATAAGTAGCAGTGGTTGACGGTGCCCTGGTGGGGGCACTGTACCTCTCACCTGGTCTCGTATGTCCTCTCTCAGCTCTGCCAGCACCTTGTTGAAGAGTGTCATCTGTGTGATCAGCGCCTTGGTGTGTTCCCCTGTCACACACACACACAGAGACACACGGTGACACACACAGGATGGTATAATACCCGCTATTAGTCTCACACACGCACACACACACGCACACACACACACACACACACGCACAGAGATACACGGTGACACACATAGGATGGTATAATACCCGCTATTAGTCTCACACACACACACACACACACACACACACACACAGGATGGTATAATACCCGCTGTCACACACACACACACACACACACACACACACACACACACACACACACAGAGACACACGGTGACACACACAGGATGGTATAATACCCGCTATCAGTCACACACACACACACACACACACACACACACACACACACACACACACACACAGACACACACAGAGACACACGGTGAAACACACAGGATGGTATAATACCCGCTATCAGTCACACACACACACACACACGGTGACACACACAGGATGGTATAATACCCGCTATTAGTCACACACACACAGAGACACACACTCGGTGACACACACAGGATGGTATAATACCCGCTATTAGTCACACACACACACACACTCAGTGACACACACAGGATGGTATAATACCCGCTATTAGTCACACACACACATACATACATACACACACACACACACACACACACACACACACGATGGTATAATACCCGCTATTAGTCACACACACACATACATACATACACACACACACACACACACACAGAGACACACGGTGACACACACAGGATGGTATAATACCCGGTATTAGTCACACACACACAGAGACACATGGTGACACACACAGGATGGTATAATACCCGGTGTTAGTCACACACACACACAGAGACACACGGTGACACACACAGGATGGTATAATACCCGGTATCAGTCACACACACACACACACACACACACACACACACACACACACACACACAGAGACACACGGTGACACACACAGGATGGTATAATACCCGCTATTAGTCACACACACACAGAGACACACGGTGACACACACAGGATGGTATAATACCCACTATTAGTCACACACACACACACACACACACACACGGTGACACACACAGGATGGTATAATACCCGCTATTAGTCACACACACACAGAGACACACACAGGATGGTATAACACCCGCTATAAGTCACACACACACACACACACACACACACACACACACACACCCGGTGACACACACAGGATGGTATAATACCCGCTATTAGTCACACACACACAGAGACACACGGTGACACACACAGGATGGTATAATACCCGCTATTAGTCACACACACACACACACACACACACACACAGAGAGACACACGGTGACACACACAGGATGGTATAATACCCGCTATAAGTCACACACACACACGGTGACACACACAGGATGGTATAATACCCGCTATAAGTCACACACACACACACACACACACACACACACACACACACACACACAGAGACACACGGTGACACACACGGGATGGTATAATACCCGCTATAAGTCACACACACACACACACACACACACACACACCCGGTGACACACACAGGATGGTATAATACCCGCTATAAGTCACACACACACACACACACACACACACACACAGAGACACACGGTGACACACACAGGATGGTATAATACCCGCTATAAGTCACACACACAGAGACACACACACACACACACACAGAGACACACGCACACACACACACAGAGACACACACACACACGGTGACACACACAGGATGGTATAATGGCCCTCATTCCGAGTTGATCGGTCGCAAGGCGAATTTAGCAGAGTTACACACGCTAAGCCTACGCCTACTGGGAGTGTATCTTAGCTTCTTAAAATTGCGACCGATGTATTCGCAATATTGCGATTACAAACTACTGAGCAGTTTCTGAGTAACTTCAACCTTACTCTGCCTGTGCGATCAGTTCAGTGCTTGTCGTTCCTGGTTTGACGTCACAAACACACCCAGCGTTCGCCCAGACACTCCTCCGTTTCTCCAGCCACTCCTGCGTTTTTTCCGGAAACGGTAGCGTTTTCAACCACACGCCCATAAAACGCCGTGTTTCCGCCCAGTAACACCCATTTCCTGTCAATCACATTACGATCGCCGGAGCGACGAAAAAGCCGTGAGTAAAAATACTATCTTCATTGTTAAATTACTTGGCGCAGTCGCAGTGCGAATATTGCGCATGCGTACTAAGCGGATTTTCATTGCGATGCGATGAAAAATACTGAGCGAACAACTCGGAATGAGGGCCAATACCCGCTATTAGTCACACACACACAGAGACACACGGTGACACACACAGGATGGTATAATACCCGCTATAAGTCACACTCACACACACACACACACAGGATGGTATAATACCCGCTATAAGTCACACACACACACACACGATGGTATAATACCCGCTATAAGTCACACACACACACACACACACACACACACACACACGGTGACACACACAGGATGGTATAATACCCGCTATTAGTCACACACACACACACACACACACACACACACACACACACACACACACACACACAGAGACACACGGTGACACACACAGGATGGTATAATACCCGCTATAAGTCACACACACACACACACACACACACACACACACGGTGACACACACAGGATGGTATAATACCCGCTATAAGTCACACACACACACACACACACACACACACACACACACACACACAGACACACGGTGACACACACAGGATGGTATAATACCCGCTATAAGTCACACACACACACACACACACACACACACACACACACACACACACAAACACGGTGACACACACAGGATGGTATAATACCCGCTATAAGTCACACACACACACACACACACACACACACACACACACACACACACACACAGTGACACACACAGGATGGTATAATACCCGCTATAAGTCACACACACACATAGACACACACACACACAGAGACACACACACACACACACACACACACACACACACAGAGACACACACACACAGAGACACACACGGTGACACACACAGGGTGGTATAATACCCGCTATTAGTCACACACACACAGAGACACACGGTGACACACACAGGATGGTATAATACCCGCTATAAGTCACACTCACACACACACACACACAGGATGGTATAATACCCGCTATAAGTCACACTCACACACACACAATGGTATAATACCCGCTATAAGTCACACACACACAGAGACACACGGTGACACACACAGGATGGTATAAATAAGAATTTACTCACCGGTAATTCTATTTCTCGTAGTCCGTAGTGGATGCTGGGAACTCCGTAAGGACCATGGGGAATAGCGGGCTCCGAAGGAGGCTGGGCACTCTAGAAAGATCTTAGACTACCTGGTGTGCACTGGCTCCTCCCACTATGACCCTCCTCCAAGCCTCAGTTAGGTACTGTGCCCGGACGAGCGTACACAATAAGGAAGGATTTTGAATCCCGGGTAAGACTCATACCAGCCACACCAATCACACCGTACAACTTGTGATATGAAACACAGTTAACAGTATGAAACAATAGAGCCTCTCAACAGATGGCTCAACAATAACCCGATTTAGTTAACAATAACTATGTACAAGTAATGCAGATAAACCGCACTTGGGATGGGCGCCCAGCATCCACTACGGACTACGAGAAATAGAATTACCGGTGAGTAAATTCTTATTTTCTCTAACGTCCTAGTGGATGCTGGGAACTCCGTAAGGACCATGGGGATTATACCAAAGCTCCCAAACGGGCGGGAGAGTGCGGATGACTCTGCAGCACCGAATGAGAGAACTCCAGGTCCTCCTCAGCCAGGGTATCAAATATGTAGAATTTTGCAAACGTGTTTGCCCCTGACCAAGTAGCTGCTCGGCAAAGTTGCAAAGCCGAGACCCCTCGGGCAGCCGCCCAAGATGAGCCCACCTTCCTTGTGGAATGGGCATTGACAGATTTTGGCTGTGGCAGGCCTGCCACAGTATGTGCAAGCTGAATTGTACTACAAATCCAACGAGCAATAGTCTGCTTAGAAGCAGGAGCACCCAGCTTGTTGGGTGCATACAGGATAAACAGCAAGTTAGATTTTCTGACTCCAGCCGTCCTGGAAACATATATTTTCAGGGCCCTGACAACGTCTAGCAACTTGGAGTCCTCCAAATCCTTAGTAGCCGCAGGCACCACAATAGGCTGGTTCAGGTGAAACGCTGACACCTCCTTAGGGAGAAACTGGGGACGAGTCCTCAATTCTGCCCTATCCATATGGAAAATCAAATAAGGGCTTTTACAAGACAAAGCCGCCAATTCTGATACTCGCCTGGCAGAAGCCAAGGCCAATAACATGACCACCTTCCATGTGAGATATTTCAGATCCACGGTTTTTAGTGGTTCAAACCAAAGTGATTTTAAGAAAACTCAACACCACGTTGAGATCCCAAGGTGCCACAGGAGGCACAAACGGGGGCTGACTATGCAGCACTCCTTTTATAAATGTCTGAACTTCAGGTACTGAAGCTAGTTCTTTTTTGAAAGAAAATCGACAGAGCCGAGATCTGTACCTTAATGGAACCCAATTTAAGGCCCATATTCACTCCTGCTTGCAGGAAATGCAGAAATCGACCTAGTTGAAATTCCTCTGTTGGGGCCCTTTCGGCCTCACACCATGCAACATATTTTCGCCATATGCGTTGATAATGAGTTGCTGTAACCACTTTCCTGGCTTTAGTAAGCGTAGGAATTACTTCCTCCGGAATACCCTTTTCCTTCAGGATCCGGCGTTCAACCGCCATGCCGTCAAACGCAGCCGCGGTAAGTCTTGGAACAGACAGGGCCCCTGCTGCCGCAGGTCCTGACTGAGTGGCAGAGGCCATTGGTCCTCTGATATAAGTTCTGGGTACCAAGCTCTTCTTGGCCATCCACGAGTATCGTTCTTACTCCTCGCCTTCTTATTATTCTCAGTACCTTTGGTATGAGAGGCAGAGGGGAGAACACCTAAACCGACTGGTACACCCACGGTGTTACCAGAGCGTCCATAGCTATCGCCTGAGGGTCCCTTGACCTGGAGCAATATCTTTTTTTAGCTTTTTGTTAAGGCGGGACGCCATCATGTCCACCTGTGGCCTTTCCCAATGGTGTACAATCCTATTGGAAGACTTCTGGAGGAAGTCCCCATTCTCCCGGGTGGAGGTCGTGTCTGTTGAGAAGATCTGCTTCCCAGTTGTCCACTCCGGGAATGAACACTGCTGACAGTGCTAACACATGATTTTCCGCCTATCGGAGAATCCTTGTGGCTTCTGCCATCGCCATCCTGCTTTTTGTGCCGCCCTGTTGATTACATGGGCGACTGCCGTGATGTTGTCTGATTGGATCAGTACCGGCTGGTTTTGAAGCAGAGGCCTTGCTGGCCTCAGGGCATTGTAAATGGCCCTCAGATCCAGAATATTTATGTGTAGGGAAATAACCTGACTTGACCAAAGTCCCTGGAAGTTTCTTCCCTATGCGACTGCCCCCCAGCCTCAAAGGCTGGAATCCATGGTCACTAGGACCTAGTCCTGTATGCCGAACCTGCGGCCCTCTTGAAGATGGGCACTCTGCAGCCACCACAGTAGAGATACCCTGGTCCTTGGAGACAGGGTTATCAGCCTATGCATCGGAAGATGCGATCCGGACCACTTGTCCAACAGGTCCCTCTGAAAAGTTCTTGTATGGAACCTGCCTAATGGGATTGCTTCGTAGGAAGCTACCATTTTTCCCAGGACTCGCGTGCAATGATGCACCGCTACCTATTTTGGTTTCAGGAGGTCTCTGACTAGAGATGACAACTCCTTGGCTTTCTCCTCCGGGAGAAACACTATTTCTGGTTTATGTCCAGAACCATCCCCAGGAACAGTAGACGTGTCATAGGAACCAGCTGTGACTTTGGACTGTTTAGAATCCACCTATGCTGTTGTAGCACTTTCCAAAATAGTGCTACCCCGACTACCAACTGCTCCTTGGACCTCGCCCTTATAACGAGATTGTCCAATTACGGGATAATTACAACTCCCTTTTTTTTGAAGGAGTATCATCATTTCGGCCATTACCTTGATAAAACACCCTCGGTGCCATGTACAGTCCAAACGGCAGTGTCTGGACTTGGTAATGGTAATCCTGTACCACAAATCTGAGGTACTCCTGGCGAGGATGGTAAATGGGGACATGCAGGTAAGCATCCTTGATGTCCCGGGATACCATGTAATCCCCCTCGTCCAGGCTTGCAATAACCGCCCTGAGCGATTCCATCTTGAACTTGAATTTTTTTTTATGTTCAAGGATTTTAAATATAAAATGGGTCACACCGAACCATGCGGTTTCGGTACCCCAACCCGTGTGGAATAGTAACCCCGTCCTTGTTGAAGTAGGGGCACCTTGAGTATTACCTGCTGGGAATACCGCTTATTAATTGCCTCTAGCACAGCCTCCCTGCCTGAGGGAGTTGTCAGCAAGGCATATTTTAGGAAACGGCTGGGGGGAGACATCTCTAATTCCAGCTTGTACCCCTGAAATACTACTTGGAAGAAACAGGGATCCACCTGTGAGCGAGCCCACTAATTGCTGAAATTTTTGAGGCGGCCCCCCACCGTACCTGGCTACACCTGTGGAGCACCCGCGTCATGGTGTGTACTCACAGGAGGCGGGGGAAGAATCTTGATTCTGGGAACAGGCTGACTGGTGCAGCTTTTTCCCTCTACCCTTGTCTCTGTACAGAAAGGAAGCGCCATTTGACCCGCTTGCTTTTCTGAAGCCGAAAGGACTGTACCTTTTTCTGTGAGGAAACCTGAGGTAAAATTATTTCTTCCCAGCAGTTGCTGTGGATACGAGGTCCCAGAGACCATCCCCAAATAATTCCTCACTCTTATAAGGCTCTCTATGCGCTTTTTAAGTCAGCATCACCTGTCCAGTGACAGGTCTCTAATACCCTCCTGACAGAATGGACATTACATTTATTTTGGATGCCAGCCGGCAAAATATCCCTCTGTGCATCCCCCATATATAAGACAACGTCTTTAATATGTTTTTATGTTTTCCAACTAGTATCCCTGTTTGACAGGGTCACCGACCACGCTGCAGCAGCACTATCTGCAGGTCTCAGTCTAGTACCTGAGTGTGTAAATACAGACTTCAGGATAGCCTCCTGTTTTTTATCAACAGGTACCTATTAAAGTGGCCGTATCCTAAGACGGCAGTGCCACCTTTTTTGACAAACGTGTGAGCGCCTTATCCACCCTAGGGGATATCTCCCAGCGTAACTTATCCACCTTGCGGGAAAGGGTACGCCATCAGTAACTTTTTATAAATTACCAGTTTCTTAACGGGGGAACCCACGCTTTTTCACACACTTCATTTATTCATCTGATGGGGGAACAAAACACTGCCTGTTTTTTCTCCCCAAACCTAAAACCCATTTTTAGAGGTGCTTGGGTTAAAGTCAGAAATGTATAACACATTTTTTATTGCCGGGATCACGTCACGGATGTTCCTAGTGGATTGTGTATATGTCTCCACCTTGTCGACACTGGAGTCAGACTCCGTGTCGACATCTGTGTCTGCCATCTGAGAGAGCGGGCGTTTTTGAGCCCCTGATGGCCTTTGAGACGCCTGGGCAGGTGCGGGCTGCGAAGCCGGCTGTCCCACAGCTGTTACGTCATCCACCCTTTTATGTAAGGAGTTGACACTGTCGGTTAATACCTTTTACCTATCCATCCACTCTGGTGTCGGCCCCACAGGGGGCGACATCACATATATCTGCCTCTGTTCCGTCACCATATAAGCCTCCTCATTCAACATGTCGACACAGCCGTATCGACACACCGCAGACACACACAGGGAATGCTCTAAACGAGGACAGGACCCACAAAAGCCCTTTGGGGGGACAGAGTGAGAGTATGCCAGCACACACCAGAGCGCTATATACTGCAGGGACTAACTGAGTTATGTCCCCTATAGCTTTATATCTATATATATATAATGTATACTGCGCCTAAATTTAGTGCCCCCTCTCTCTTTTTTTAACCCTTGTAGACTGCAGGGGAGAGCCAGGGAGCTTCCCTCCAACGGAGCTGTGAGGGAAAATGGCGCCAGTGTGCTGAGGAAATAGGCTCCGCCCCTTTTTCGCGGCCTATTCTCCCGTTTTTTATGGACTTCTGGCAGGGGTATTTACCTCATATATAGCCCCTGGGGCTATATATTGAGGTATTTTTGCCAGCCAAGGTGTTTTTATTGCTGCCTCAGGGCGCCCCCCCCAGCGCCCTGCACCCTCAGTGACCGGAGTATGAAGTGTGTGAGAGGAGCAATGGCGCACAGCTGCAGTGCTGTGCGCTACCTTGGTGAAGACTGAGTCTTCATGCCGCCGATTTTCCGGACCATCTTCTTGCTTCTGGCTCTGTAAGGGGGACGGCGGCGCGGCTCCGGGACCGAACATCAAGGCTGGGCCTGCGGTCGATCCCTCTGGAGCTAATGGTGTCCAGTAGCCTAAGAAGCCCAATCCGGCTGCAAGCAGGCGAGTTCGCTTCTTCTCCCCTTAGTCCCTCGCTGCAGTGAGCCTGTTGCCAGCAGGTCTCACTGAAAATAACAAATTCTAAGACTATAACTTTCTAAGAGCTCAGGAGAGCCCCTAGTGTGCATCCAACCTCGGCCGGGCACGAAATCTAACTGAGGCTTGGAGGAGGGTCATAGTGGGAGGAGCCAGTGCACACCAGGTAGTCTAAGATCTTTCTAGAGTGCCCAGCCTCCTTCGGAGCCCGCTATTCCCCATGGTCCTTACGGAGTTCCCAGCATCCACTAGGACGTTAGAGAAATACCCGGTATTAGTCTCACACACACACACACACATGCTGCCCGCTAGTGGCCATGCAGAGAAACGCGCCCTGCACGCAGCTGTCCCATAAACCTCTAATAAGCCGGTTCCTGTAGACTTACCTAGGATGGAATTAACGACTCCATTTACTGTCAGGAGATAAAAACAAGAGAGAGGTGAATATTCAGCAGTGTACTCAGGATGCGCCGTCCTGGCAGCGTTCCTATCAGCAGCCATCATACAGGAGACACGTGCGCTCATCCCTCATATCATCCTCTAACAATGTGACTTCTGTGCCAGGAAACCTGCAGAGCTATACAGGATGAGGTGCTCACATGCCGCTGCCTGTCCTCTGTGCCCCCGCCACCTCCTGCACCCCCCTCATCATCACATGCCGCTGCCTGTCCTCTGTGCCCCCGCCACCTCCTGCACCCCCCTCATCATCACATGCCGCTGCCTGTCCTCTGTGCCCCCGCCACCTCCTGCACCCCCCTCATCATCACATGCCCCATCTGTCTGTCCTCTGTGCCCCCGCCACCTCCTGCATCCCCCTCATCATCACATGCCCCATCTGTCTGTCCTCTGTGCCCCCCCGCCACCTCCTGCATCCCCCTCATCATCACATGCCGCTGCCTGTCCTCTGTGCCCCCCCGCCACCTCCTGCATCCCCCCTCATCATCACATGCCGCTGCCTGTCCTCTGTGCCCCCGCCACCTCCTGCATCCCCCCTCATCATCACATGCCGCTGCCTGTCCTCTGTGCCCCCGCCACCTCCTGCACCCCCCTCATCATCACATGCCCCATCTGTCTGTCCTTTGTGCCCCCGCCACCTCCTGCATCCCCCTCATCATCACATGCCCCATCTGTCTGTCCTCTGTGCCCCCCCGCCACCTCCTGCATCCCCCTCATCATCACATGCCGCTGCCTGTCCTCTGTGCCCCCCCGCCACCTCCTGCACCCCCCTCATCATCACATGCCCCATCTGTCTATCCTCTGTGCCCCCTCTGTGCCCCCGCCACCTCCTGCATCCCCCCTCATCATCACATGCTCCATCTGTCTGTCCTCTGTGCCCCCGCCACCTCCTGCATCCCCCCTCATCATCACATGCCCCATCTGTCTGTCCTCTGTGCCCCCGCCACCTCCTGCATCCCCCCTCATCATCACATGCCCCATCTGTCTGTCCTCTGTGCCCCCGCCACCTCCTGCATCCCCCCTCATCATCACATGCCGCTGCCTGTCCTCTGTGCCCCCGCCACCTCCTGCATCCCCCCTCATCATCACATGCCCCATCTGTCTGTCCTCTGTGCCCCCGCCACCTCCTGCATCCCCCCTCATCATCACATGCCCCATCTGTCTGTCCTCTGTGCCCCCGCCACCTCCTGCATCCCCCCTCATCATCACATGACCCATCTGTCTGTCCTCTGTGCCCCCGCCACCTCCTGCATCCCCCCTCATCATCACATGCCCCATCTGTCTGTCCTCTGTGCCCCCGCCACCTCCTGCATCCCCCCTCATAATCACATGCCGCTGCCTATCCTCTGTACCCCCGCCACCTCCTGCATCCCCCCTCATCATCACATGCCCCATCTGTCTGTCCTCTGTGCCCCCGCCACCTCCTGCATCCCCCCTCATCATCACATGCCCCATCTGTCTGTCCTCTGTGCCCCCGCCACCTCCTGCATCCCCCCTCATCATCACATACCGCTGCCTGTCCTCTGTGCCCCCGCCACCTCCTGCATCCCCCCTCATCATCACATGCCGCTGCCTGTCCTCTGTGCCCCCGCCACCTCCTGCATCCCCCCGCATCATCACATGCCCCATCTGTCTATCCTCTGTGCCCCCGCCACCTCCTGCATCCCCCTCATCATCACATGCCCCATCTGTCTGTCCTCTGTGCCCCCGCCACCTCCTGCATCCCCCTCATCATCACATGCCCCATCTGTCTGTCCTCTGTGCCCCCGCCACCTCCTGCATCCCCCTCATCATCACATGCCCCATCTGTCTGTCCTCTGTGCCCCCGCCACCTCCTGCATCCCCCCTCATCATCACATGCCGCTGCCTGTCCTCTGTGCCCCCGCCACTTCCTGCATCCCCCCTCATCATCACATGCCGCTGCCTGTCCTCTGTGCCCCCGCCACCTCCTGCATCCCCCTCATCATCACATGCCCCATCTGTCTATCCTCTGTGCCCCCGCCACCTCCTGCATCCCCCTCATCATCACATGCCGCTGCCTATCCTCTGTACCCCCGCCACCTCCTGCATCCCCCCTCATCATCACATGCCCCATCTGTCTGTCCTCTGTGCCCCCTGTGCCCCCGCCACCTCCTGCATCCCCCCTCATCATCACATGCCCCATCTGTCTATCCTCTGTGCCCCCTCTGTGCCGCCGCCACCTCCTGCATCCCCCCTCATCATCACATGCCCCATCTGTCTATCCTCTGTGCCCTCTGTGCCCCCGCCACCTCCTGCATCCCCCTTCATCATCACATGCCGCTGCCTGTCCTCTGTGCCCCCGCCACCTCCTGCATCCCCCCTCATCATCACATGCCCCATCTGTCTGTCCTCTGTGCCCCCCCGCCACCTCCTGCATCCCCAATCATCATCACATGCCCCATCTCTCTGTCCTCTGTGCCCCCTCTGTGCCCCCGCCACCTCCTGCATCCCCCCTCATCATCACATGCCCCATCTGTCTGTCCTCTGTGCCCCCGCCACCTCCTGCATCCCCCCTCATCATCACATGCCCCATCTGTCTGTCCTCTGTGCCCCCTCTGTGCCCCCGCCACCTCCTGCATTCCCCCTCATCATCACATGCCGCTGCCTGTCCTCTGTGCCCCCGCCACCTCCTGCATCCCCCCTCATCATCACATGCCCCATCTGTCTGTCCTCTGTGCCCCCGCCACCTCCTGCATCCCCCCTCATCATCACATGCCCCATCTGTCTGTCCTCTGTGCCCCCGCCACCTCCTGCATCCCCCCTCATCATCACATGCCGCTGCCTATCCTCTGTACCCCCGCCACCTCCTGCATCCCCCCTCATCATCACATGCCCCATCTGTCTGTCCTCTGTGCCCCCTCTGTGCCCCCGCCACCTCCTGCATCCCCCCTCATCATCACATGCCGCTGCCTGTCCTCTGTGCCCCCGCCACCTCCTGCATCCCCCCTCATCATCACATGCCCCATCTGTCTGTCCTCTGTGCCCCCGCCACCTCCTGCATCCCCCCTCATCATCACATGCCGCTGCCTATCCTCTGTACCCCCGCCACCTCCTGCATCCCCCCTCATCATCACATGCCCCATCTGTCTGTCCTCTGTGCCCCCTCTGTGCCCCCGCCACCTCCTGCATCCCCCCTCATCATCACATGCCGCTGCCTGTCCTCTGTGCCCCCGCCACCTCCTGCATCCCCCCTCATCATCACATGCCCCATCTGTCTGTCCTCTGTGCCCCCGCCACCTCCTGCATCCCCCTCATCATCACATGCCCCATCTGTCTGTCCTCTGTGCCCCCGCCACCTCCTGCATCCCCCCTCATCATCACATGCCCCATCTGTCTATCCTCTGTGCCCCCTCTGTGCCCCCGCCACCTCCTGCATCCCCCCTCATAATCACATGCCGCTGCCTATCCTCTGTACCCCCGCCACCTCCTGCATCCCCCCTCATCATCACATGCCGCTGCCTGTCCTCTGTGCCCCCGCCACCTCCTGCATCCCCCTCATCATCACATGCCCCATCTGTCTATCCTCTGTGCCCCCGCCACCTCCTGCATCCCCCTCATCATCACATGCCCCATCTGTCTATCCTCTGTGCCCCCGCCACCTCCTGCATCCCCCCTCATCATCACATGCCCCATCTGTCTGTCCTCTGTGCCCCCTCTGTGCCCCCGCCACCTCCTGCATCCCCCCTCATCATCACATGCCCCATCTGTCTATCCTCTGTGCCGCCGCCACCTCCTGCATCCCCCCTCATCATCACATGCCCCATCTGTCTATACTCTGTGCCCTCTGTGCCCCCGCCACCTCCTGCATCCCCCTTCATCATCACATGCCGCTGCCTATCCTCTGTACCCCCGCCACCTCCTGCATCCCCCCTCATCATCACATGCCCCATCTGTCTGTCCTCTGTGCCCCCTCTGTGCCCCCGCCACCTCCTGCATCCCCCCTCATCATCACATGCCCCATCTGTCTATCCTCTGTGCCCCCTCTGTGCCGCCGCCACCTCCTGCATCCCCCCTCATCATCACATGCCCCATCTGTCTATCCTCTGTGCCCTCTGTGCCCCCGCCACCTCCTGCATCCCCCTTCATCATCACATGCCGCTGCCTGTCCTCTGTGCCCCCGCCACCTCCTGCATCCCCCCTCATCATCACATGCCCCATCTGTCTGTCCTCTGTGCCCCCCCGCCACCTCCTGCATCCCCCCTCATCATCACATGCCCCATCTCTCTGTCCTCTGTGCCCCCTCTGTGCCCCCGCCACCTCCTGCATCCCCCCTCATCATCACATGCCCCATCTGTCTGTCCTCTGTGCCCCCGCCACCTCCTGCATCCCCCCTCATCATCACATGCCCCATCTGTCTGTCCTCTGTGCCCCCTCTGTGCCCCCGCCACCTCCTGCATTCCCCCTCATCATCACATAACGCTGCCTGTCCTCTGTGCCCCCGCCACCTCCTGCATCCCCCCTCATCATCACATGCCCCATCTGTCTGTCCTCTGTGCCCCCGCCACCTCCTGCATCCCCCCTCATCATCACATGCCGCTGCCTATCCTCTGTACCCCCGCCACCTCCTGCATCCCCCCTCATCATCACATGCCCCATCTGTCTGTCCTCTGTGCCCCCTCTGTGCCCCCGCCACCTCCTGCATCCCCCCTCATCATCACATGCCCCATCTGTCTGTCCTCTGTGTCCCCGCCACCTCCTGCATTCCCCCTCATCATCACATGCCGCTGCCTGTCCTCTGTGCCGCCGCCACCTCCTGCATCCCCCCTCATCATCACATGCCCCATCTGTCTGTCCTCTGTGCCCCCGCCACCTCCTGCATCCCCCCTCATCATCACATGCCGCTGCCTGTCCTCTGTGCCCCCGCCACCTCCTGCATCCCCCCTCATCATCACATGCCCCATCTGTCTGTCCTCTGTGCCCCCTCTGTGCCCCCGCCACCTCCTGCATCCCCCCTCATCATCACATGCCGCTGCCTGTCCTCTGTGCCGCCGCCACCTCCTGCATCCCCCCTCATCATCACATGCCCCATCTGTCTGTCCTTTGTGCCCCCTCTGTGCCCCCGCCACCTCCTGCATCCCCCCTCATCATCACATGCCGCTGCCTGTCCTCTGTGCCCCCGCCACCTCCTGCATCCCCCCTCATCATCACATGCCCCATCTGTCTGTCCTCTGTGCCCCCTCTGTGCCCCCGCCACCTCCTGCATCCCCCCTCATCATCACATGCCGCTGCCTGTCCTCTGTGCCCCCGCCACCTCCTGCATCCCCCCTCATCATCACATGCCCCATCTGTCTGCCCTCTGTGCCCCCGCCACCTCCTGCATCCCCCCTCATCATCACATGCCCCATCTGTCTGTCCTCTGTGCCCCCTCTGTGCCCCCGCCACCTCCTGCATCCCCCCTCATCATCACATGCCGCTGCCTGTCCTCTGTGCCCCCGCCACCTCCTGCATCCCCCCTCATCATCACATGCCCCATCTGTCTGCCCTCTGTGCCCCCGCCACCTCCTGCATCCCCCCTCATCATCACATGCCCCATCTGTCTGTCCTCTGTGCCCCCGCCACTTCCTGCATCCCTCCTCATCGTCACATGCCCCATCTGTCTGTCCTCTGTGCCCCAGCCACCACCTGCACCCGCCGTCATCATCACATGCCCCATCTGTCTGTCCTCTGTGCCCCCTACCTCACCTCTGCACCCCCCCTCATCATCACATGCCCCATCTGTCTGTCCTCTGTGCCCCCTACCTCACCTCTGCACCCCCCCTCATCATCACATGCCCCATCTGTCTGTCCTCTGTGCCCCCTACCTCACCTCTGCACCCCCCCTCATCATCACATGCCCCATCTGTCTGTCCTCTGTGCCCCCGCCACTTCCTGCATCCCTCCTCATCGTCACATGCCCCATCTGTCTGTCCTCTGTGCCCCCTACCTCACCTCTGCACCCCCCGTCATCATCACATGCCCCATCTGTCTGTCCTCTGTGCCCCCTACCTCCCCTCTGCACCCCCCTCATCATCACATGCCCCATCTGTCTGTCCTCTGTGCCCCCGCCACCAGCTGCATCCCCCCTCATCATCACATACCGCTGCCTGTCCTCTGTGCCCCGCCACCTCCTGCATCCCTCCTCATCGTCACATGCCCAATCTGTCTGTCCTCTGTGCCCCCGCCACCAGCTGCATCCCCCCTCATCTTCACATGCCCCATCTGTCTGTCCTCGGTGCCCCCTACCTCACCTCTGTACCCCCCCTCATCATCACATGCCCCATCTGTCTGTCCTCTGTGCCCCCGCCACCACCTGCATCCCCCCTCATCATCACATGCCCCATCTGTCTGTTCTCTGTGCCCCCACCACCACCTACATCCCCCCTCATCATCACATACCCCATCTGTCTGTCCTCTGTGCCCCCTACCTCACCTCTGCACCCCCATCATCACATGCCCCATCTGTCTGTCCTCTGTACCCCCGCCACCACCTGCATCCCGTCTCATCATCACATGCCCCATCTGTTTGTCCTCTGTGCCCCCGACCTCACCTCTGCACCCCCCCTCATCATCACATGCCCCATCTATCTGTCATCTGTGCCCCCGCCACCACCTGCATCCCCCCTCATCATCACATGCCCCATCTGTCTGTCCTCTGGGCCCCCGCCACCACCTGCACCCCCCCTCATCATCACATGCCCCATCTATGTCCTCTGTACCCCCGTCACCACCTGCATCCCCCCTCATCATCACATGCCCCATCTGTCTGTCCTCTGTGCCCCCGCCACCACCTGCATCCCCCCTCATCATCACATGCCCCATCTGTCTGTCCTCTGTGCCGCCGTCACCACCTGCACCCCCCCTCATCATCACATGCCCCATCTATGTCCTCTGTACCCCCGTCACCACCTGCATCCCCCCTCATCATCACATGCCCCATCTGTCTGTCCTCTGTGCCCCCGCCACCACCTGCATCCCCCCTCATCATCACATGCCCCATCTGTCTGTCCTCTGTGCCCCCTACCTCACCTCTGCACCCCCCCCTCATCATCACATGCCCCATCTGTCTGTCCTCTGTGCCCTCGCCACCACCTGCACCCCCCCTCATCATCACATGCCCCATCTATGTCCTCTGTACCCCCGTCACCACCTGCATCCCCCCTCATCATCACATGCCCCATCTGTCTGTCCTCTGTGCCCCCGCCACCACCTGCATCCCCCCTCATCATCACATGCCCCATCTGTCTGTCCTCTGTGCCGCCGTCACCACCTGCACCCCCCCTCATCATCACATGCCCCATCTATGTCCTCTGTACCCCCGTCACCACCTGCATCCCCCCTCATCATCACATGCCCCATCTGTCTGTCCTCTGTGCCCCCTACCTCACCTCTGCACCCCCCCTCATCATCACATGCCCCATCTGTCTGTCCTCTGTGCCCCCGCCACCACCTGCATCCCCCCTCATAATCACATGCCCCATCTGTCTGTCCTCTGTGCCCCCGCCACGACATTTCATCCCTCCTCATCATCACATGCCCCATCTGTCTGTCCTCTGTGCCCCGGCCACCACCTGCATCCCCCCTCATCATCACATGCCCCATCTGTCTGTCCTCTGTGCCCCCGCCACCACCTGCCTCCCCCCTCATCATCAGTTGCCCCATCTGTCTGTCCTCTGTGCCCCTGCCACCACCTGCATCCCCCCTCATCATCACATGCCCCATCTGTCTGTCCTCTGTGCCCCCGTCACCACCTGCACCCCCCTTCATCATCACATGCCCCATCTATGTCCTCTGTACCCCCGCCACCACCTGCATCCCCCCTCATCATCACATGCCCCATCTGTCTGTCCTCTGTGCCCACACCACCTCTGCACCCCCCCTCATCATCACATGCCCCATCTATCTGTCCTGTGCCCCCGCCACCACCTGCATCCCCCCTCATCATCACATGCCCCATCTGTCTGTCCTCTGTGCCCCCGCCACCACCTGCATCCCCCCTCATCATCAGTTGCCCTATCTGTCTGTCCTATGTGCCCCCGCCACCACCTGCATCCCCCCTCATCATCACATGCCCCATCTGTCTGTCCTGTGCCCCCGTCACCACCTGCACCCCCCCTTATCATCACATGCCCCATCTGTCTGTCCTCTGTGCCCCCGCCACCACCTGCATCCCCCCTCATCATCACATGCCCCATCTGTCTGTCCTCTGTACCCCCGCCACCACCTGCATCCCCCCTCATCATCACATTCCCCATCTGTCTGTCCTCTGTGCCCCCGCCACCACCTGCATCCCCCCTCATCATCACATGCCCCATCTGTCTGTCCTCTGTGCCCCCTACCTCACCTCTGCACCCCCCCTCATCATCACATGCCCCATCTGTCTGTCCTCTGTGCCCCCGCCACCACCTGCATCCCCCCTCATCATCCCATGCCCCATCTGTCAGTCCTCTGAGCCCCCGCCACCACCTGCATCCCCCCTCATCATCACATGCCCCATCTGTCTGTCCTCTGTGCCCACACCACCTCTGCACCCCCCCTCATCATCACATGCCCCATCTATCTGTCCTCTGTGCCCCCGCCACCACCTGCATCCCCCCTCATCATCACATGCCCCATCTGTCTGTCCTCTGTGCCCCCGCCACCACCTGCATCCCCCCTCATCATCAGTTGCCCCATCTGTCTGTCCTCTGTGCCCCCGCCACCACCTGCATCCCCCCTCATCATCACATGCCCCATCTGTCTGTCCTGTGCCCCCATCACCACCTGCACCCCCCCTCATCATCACATGCCCCATCTGTCTGTCCTCTGTGCCCCCGCCACCACCTGCATCCCCCCTCATCATCACATGCCCCATCTGTCTGTCCTCTGTGCCCCCGCCACCACCTGCATCCCCCCTCATCATCACATGCCCCATCTGTCTGTCATCTGTACCCCCGCCACCACCTGCATCCCCCCTCATCATCATATGCCCCATCTGTCTGTCCTCTGTGCCCCCTACCTCACCTCTGCACCCCCCCTCATCATCACATGCCCCATCTGTCTGTCCTCTGTGCCCCCGCCACCACCTGCATCCCCCCTCATCATCACATGCCCCATCTGTCTGTCCTCTGTGCCCCCGCCACCACCTGCACCCCCCCTCATCATCACATGCCCCATCTATCTGTCCTCTGTGCCCCCGCCACCACCTGCATCCCCCCTCATCATCACATGCACCAACTGTCAGTCCTCTGAGCCCCCGCCACCACCTGCATCCCCCCTCATCATCACATGCCCCATCTGTCTGTCCTCTGTGCCCCCACCACGACATTTCATCCCTCCTCATCATCACATGCCCCATCTGTCTGTCCTCTGTGCCCCCACCACCACCACCTGCATCCCCCCTTATCATCACATGCCCCATCTGTCTGTTCTCTGTGCCCCCACCACCACCTGCATCTCCCCTCATCATCACATGCTCCATCTGTCTGTCCTCTGTGCCCCCGCCACCACCTGCATCCCCCCTCATAATCACATGCCCCATCTGTCTGTCATCTGTGTCCCCGCCACCACCTGCATCCCCCTCATCATCACATGCCCCATCTGTCTGTCCTCTGTGCCCCCGCCACCACCTGCATCCCCCCTCATCATCACATGCCCCATCTGTCTGTCCTCTGTACCCCCGCCACCACCTGCATCCCCCCTCATCATCACATGCCCCATCTGTCTGTCCTCTGTACCCCCGCCACCACCTGCATCCCCCCTCATCATCACATGCCCCATCTGTCTGTCCTCTGTGCCCCGCCACCACCTGCACCCCCCCTCATCATCACATGCCCCACCTGACCGTCCTCTGTGCCCCCACCACCACCTGCATCCCCCCATCATTATCTGCCCCGATCTGTCCTCAGCATCCCCCTTCATGTCATAGGCATCATCCCTGCTGTTGGGGTTACCCTCAGTGCCCCCCAGGTGACAGTGTGAGGAATTCTGGGATGATTACAGACATGCACACGCCATCGCCTGCTGCTGGTCACTGGAGCGGAGATCCCCCGGCTTACAGTAACCGGGGTCACTCCATTACGTCCTGATTCTAGTCCCTCATTTATCACATATGTAAGATACCACAACACTCCATCATGTACCTGTATTGTGAATGGACTCATCATCCTGGAAGGGACATTCACTCAGAGCTCCTACTCTGCTCATGGAGCCACCAAGGATCAACTTCATGGACTCTACAGAGCCCTACACCAGATGAGACAGTCATAAGACACAGAGGCCCACGTACAGCAGAGACACAGAGGCCCACGTACAGCAGAGATACAGAGGAGCACGTACAGCAGAGACACAGAGGCCCACGTACAGCAGAGACACAGAGGCCCACGTACAGCAGAGACACAGAGGCCCACGTACAGCAGAGACACAGAGGCCCACGTACAGCAGATACAGAGGTCCACGTACAGCAGAGACACAGAGGCCCACGTACAGCAGAGACACAGAGGCCCACGTACAGCAGAGATACAGAGGAGCACGTACAGCAGAGACACAGAGGCCCACGTACAGCAGAGACACAGAGGCCCACGTACAGCAGAGACACAGAGGCCCACGTACAGCAGAGACACAGAGGCCCACATACAGCAGATACAGAGGTCCACGTACAGCAGAGACACAGTGGAGCACGTACAGCAGAGACACAGAGGAGCACGTACAGCAGAGACACAGAGGAGCACGTACAGCAGAGACACAGAGGCCCACGTACAGCAGAGACACAGTGGAGCACGTACAGCAGAGATACAGAGGAGCACGTACAGCAGAGACACAGAGGCCCACGTACAGCAGAGACACAGAGGCCCACGTACAGCAGAGACACAGAGGCCCACGTACAGCAGAGACACAGAGGCCCACGTACAGCAGAGACACAGTGGAGCACGTACAGCAGAGACACAGAGGAGCACGTACAGCAGAGACACAGAGGAGCACGTACAGCAGAGACACAGAGGAGCACGTACAGCAGAGACACAGAGGAGCACGTACAGCAGAGACACAGAGGAGCATGTACAGCAGAGATACAGAGGAGCACGTACAGCAGAGACACAGAGAAGCACGTACAGCAGAGACACAGAGGAGCACGTACAGCAGAGACACAGTGGAGCACGTACAGCAGAGACACAGTGGAGCACGTACAGCAGAGACACAGAGGAGCACGTACAGCAGAGACAGAGGCCCACGTACAGCAGAGACACAGAGGCCCACGTACAGCAGATACAGAGGCCCACGTACAGCAGAGACACAGAGGAGCACGTACAGCAGAGATACAGAGGAGCACGTACAGCAGAGACAGAGGCCCACGTACAGCAGAGACAGAGGCCCACGTACAGCAGAGACACAGAGGAGCACGTACAGCAGAGACACAGAGGAGCACGTACAGCAGAGACACAGAGGAGCACGTACAGCAGAGACACAGAGGAGCACGTACAGCAGAGACACAGAGGCCCACGTACAGCAGAGACACAGAGGCCCACGTACAGCAGAGACACAGAGGCCTACGTACAGCAGAGACAGAGGCCCACGTATAGCAGAGACAAAGAGGACCACGTACAGCAGAGACACAGTGGAGCACGTACAGCAGAGACACAGAGGCCCACGTACAGCAGAGACACAGAGGAACATGTACAGCAGAGACACAGAGGAGCACGTACAGCAGAGACACAGAGGTGCACGTACAGCAGAGACACAGAGGCCCACGTACAGCAGAGACAAAGAGGCCCACGTACAGCAGAGACACAAAGGAGCACGTACAGCAGAGACACAGAGGAGCACGTACAGCAGAGACACAGAGGCCTACGTACAGCAGAGACATAGAGGCCCACGTACAGCAGAGACATAGAGGCCCAGGTACAGCAGAGAAACAGAGGCCCACGTACAGCAGAGACACAGTGGAGCACGTACAGCAGAGACACAGAGGCCCACGTATAGCAGAGACAGAGGCCCACGTACAGCAGAGACAAAGAGGACCACGTACAGCAGAGACACAGAGGCCCACGTACAGCAGAGACAGAGGCCCACGTACAGCAGAGACACAGAGGACCACGTACAGCGGAGACACAGAGGTGCACATACAGCAGAGACACAGAGGCCCACGTACAGCAGAGACACAGAGGCCCACGTACAGCAGAGACACAGTGGAGCACTTACAGCAGAGACACAGAGGAGCACGTACAGCAGAAACACAGAGGAGCACATACAGCAGAGACGCAGAGACCTACGTACAGCAGAGACATAGAGGCCCACGTACAGCAGAGACACAGAGGCCCACATACAGCAGACACACAGTGGAGCACGTACAGCAGAGACACAGTGGAGCACGTACAGCAGAGACACAGAGGCCCACGTATAGCAGAGACAGAGGCCCACGTACAGCAGAGACAAAGAGGACCACGTACAGCAGAGACACAGAGGCCCACGTACAGCAGAGACAGAGGCCCACGTACAGCAGAGACACAGAGGACCACGTACAGCGGAGACACAGAGGTGCACATACAGCAGAGACACAGAGGCCCACGTACAGCAGAGACACAGAGGCCCACGTACAGCAGAGACACAGAGGAGTACGTACAGCAGAGACACAGTGGAGCACTTACAGCAGAGACACAGAGGAGCACGTACAGCAGAAACACAGAGGAGCACATACAGCAGAAACACAGAGGAGCACATACAGCAGAGACGCAGAGGCCTACGTACAGCAGAGACATAGAGGCCCACGTACAGCAGAGACACAGAGGCCCACATACAGCAGACACACAGTGGAGCACGTACAGCAGAGACACAGAGGCCCATGTACAGCAGAGACACAGAGGCCCATGTACAGCAGAGACACAGAGGCCCACGTATAGCAGAGACACAGAGGTGCACGTACAGCAGAGACACAGAGGCCCACGTACAGCAGAGACAAAGAGGACCACGTACAGCAGAGACAAAGAGGACCACGTACAGCAGAGTCACAGAGGACCACGTACAGCAGAGACACAGAGGCCCACATACAGCAGAGACACAGTGGAGCACGTACAGCAGAGACACAGAGGCCCATGTACAGCAGAGACACAGAGGCCCACGTATAGCAGAGACACAGAGGTGCACGTACAGCAGAGACACAGAGGCCCACGTACAGCAGAGACAAAGAGGACCACGTACAGCAGAGACAAAGAGGACCACGTACAGCAGAGGCACAGAGGACCACGTACAGCAGAGACACAGAGGCCCACGTACAGCAGAGACACAGTGGCCCACGTACAGCAGAGACACAGTGGAGCACGTACAGCAGAGACACAAAGGACCATGTACAGCAGAGACACAGTGGAGCACGTACAGCAGAGACACAGAGGCCCATGTACAGCAGAGACACAGAGGCCCACGTACAGCAGAGACACAGAGGCCCACGTACAGCAGAGACACAGAGGCCCACATACAGCAGAGACACAGAGGCCCACATACAGCAGAGACACAGAGGAGCATGTACAGCAGAGACACAGAGGAGCACGTACAGCAGAGACACAGAGGAGAACGTACGGCAGAGACACAGAGGTGCACGTACGGCAGAGACACAGAGGTGCACGTACAGCAGAGACACAGAGGCCCACGTACAGCAGAGACAAAGAGGACCACGTACAGCAGAGACAAAGAGGACCACGTACAGCAGAGGCACAGAGGACCACGTACAGCAGAGACACAGAGGCCCACGTACAGCAGAGACACAGTGGAGCACGTACAGCAGAGACACAAAGGACCATGTACAGCAGAGACACAGTGGAGCACGTACAGCAGAGACACAGAGGCACATGTACAGCAGAGACACAGAGGCCCACGTACAGCAGAGACAAAGAGGACAACGTACAGCAGAGACACAGAGGACCACGTACAGCAGAGACACAGAGGACCACGTACAGCAGAGACACAGAGGAGCATGTACAGCAGAGACACAGAGGAGCACGTACAGCAGAGACACAGAGGAGAACGTACAGCAGAGACACAGAGGTGCACGTACGGCAGAGACACAGAGGTGCACGTACAGCAGAGACACAGAGGCCCACGTACAGCAGAGACAAAGAGGACCACGTACAGCAGAGACAAAGAGGACCACGTACAGCAGAGGCACAGAGGAGCACGTACAGCAGAGACACAGAGGCCCACGTACAGCAGAGACACAGTGGAGCACGTACAGCAGAGACACAAAGGACCATGTACAGCAGAGACACAGTGGAGCACGTACAGCAGAGACACAGAGGCACATGTACAGCAGAGACACAGAGGCCCACGTACAGCAGAGACAAAGAGGACAACGTACAGCAGAGACACAGAGGACCACGTACAGCAGAAACACAGAGGACCACGTACAGCAGAGACACAGAGGACCACGTACAGCAGAGACACAGAGGACCACGTACAGCAGAGACACAGAGGCCCATGTACAGCAGGGACACAGAGGCCCACGTACAGCAGAGACACAGAGGCCCACGTACAGCAGAGACACAGAGGCCCACGTACAGCAGAGACACAGAGGACCACGTACAGCAGAGACACAGAGGACCACGTACAGCAGAGACACAGAGGCCCACGTACAGCAGGGACACAGAGGCCCACGTACAGCAGAGACACAGAGGACCACGTACAGCAGAGACACAGAGGACCACGTACAGCAGAGACACAGAGGAGCACGTACAGCAGAGACACAGAGGCCCACGTACAGCAGAGACACAGAGGCCCACGTACAGCAGAGACACAGAGGCCCACGTACAGCAGAGACACAGAGGCCCACGTACAGCAGAGACACAGAGGCCCACGTACAGCAGAGATACAGAGGCCCACGTACAACAGAGACAGAGGCTGACAGATCACAATACAGAAGGGATTGTAGACATGTACTGGAGCTCACTATCCTCCTCCATGACAGCATGCAGTACCTGCATTCTCTGATACGCCTTGTGTCCAGAGCGGATCTCTCCCGATTCCACCTCAAACTGTGGGATGATCATGATTTCGGGGAGCCCCAGGCTGGTGTCCACCTGCTTACAGTCCACGTACAGCTCTAGAGTAAGCGTGTCCCCGCGGAGGCCGCTGAGCCGTAGGATCATTGTGTGCGTGGTCCCGTCGGACAGGTTTGCGTTCTGCAGACTGACTGAATGGACCTTGGAGTCCTCACGCATGTAACGTACCAAGACTGCAAGAGACATTACCAATTACCGCCTCTCATCGGGAACACTTAGATTGCCAGCTCTTCAGACTACGGCTTACCTTTGTTGACTTTGCCTACTATGGAGGCTTCTAGCCACTTTGTGTTATCTTTCTTAGAGTAGAAGCCAAAGAGGACGCCGCCGGCCTTTGCAGGGAGCCGAAACGTGGACAAGAAATAAATATCATTGACGGTGAGCATCTCTGACCGGATCTTCTCCACCACGCTGGTCATGTGCCGCGATTCGCTGACCGTCAGCAGGTCCATCACTGCAGAGACGGACGCACAGCCAATCACAAAGACGGAAAGTGACATCTCTTAGCCTGGCACTACCCGGCTTCTTTATCACTGTGCCGTGACACCTACGATTCCTTATTGCCGCATAGCACCGCCATAAACACATATCGCCTGCGCAGGGGAGCGACACTGGCCCCTAGTGGCACGCGCAATGGTGAGCGCAATGGAGCAATTTACACCAAACTTGGTACACATATGACTTACACTCTGGAAAAAAATACAGTGGGGGTAAGACACCCCTAGCACCCCTTGGGGTGGGGGTGGGAAGGGGTGACATGTAAAAATCCATAGTTTTCGGTATAACTCTGGAATGCCTGGAGCAATATACACAGAGGCACACGTGGGTAGGGACAGAGGCACACGTGGGTAGGGGCAGAGGCACCTACAGATAGGGGCAGAGGCACACACGGGTAGGGGCATAGTCATACAGGCAGGGGCAGAGGCACACACGGGTGGGGGCAGAGGCACACATGGGTGGGGCCAGAGGCACACATGTGTAAGGGCAGAGGCACACACGGGTGGGGGCAGAGGCACACACGGGTGGGGGCAGAGGCACACACGGGTGGGGGCAGAGGCACACATGTGTAAGGGCAGAGGCACACACGGGTGGGGGCAGAGGAACACATGGGTGGGGGCAGAGGCACACATGTGTAAGGGCAGAGGCACACACGGGTGGGGGCAGAGGCACACACGGGTGGGGCAGAGGCACACATGTGTAAGGGCAGAGGCACACACGGGTGGGGGCAGAGGCACACATGGGTGTGGGCAGAGGCACACACGGGTGGGGGCAGAGGCACACACGGGTGGGGGCAAAGGCACACATGTGTAAGGGCAGAGGCACACACGGGTAGGGGCATAGTCATACAGGCAGGGGCAGAGGCACACACGGGTGGGGGCAGAGGCACACACGGGTGGGGCCAGAGGCACACATGTGTAAGGGCAGAGGCACACACGGGTGGGGGCAGAGGCACACACGGGTGGGGGCAGAGGCACACATGTGTAAGGGCAGAGGCACACACGGGTGGGGGTAGAGGAACACATGGGTGGGGGCAGAGGCACACATGTGTAAGGGCAGAGGCACACACGGGTGGGGGCAGAGGCACACATGTGTAAGGGCAGAGGCACACACGGGTGGGGGCAGAGGCACACATGGGTGGGGGCAGAGGCACACACGGGTGGGGGCAGAGGCACACACGGGTGGGGGCAAAGGCACACATGTGTAAGGGCAGAGGCACACACGGGTGGGGGCAGAGGCACACACGGGTGGGGGCAGAGGCACACATGGGTGGGGGCAGAGGCACACATGTGTAAGGGCAGAGGCACACACGGGTGGGGGCAGAGGCACACACGGATGGGGGCAGAGGCACACGCGGGTGGGGGCAGAGGCACACGCGGGTGGGGGCAGAGGCACACACGGGTGGGGGCAAAGGCACACATGTGTAAGGGCAGAGGCACACACGGGTGGGGGCAGAGGCACACACGGGTGGGGGCAGAGGCACACATGGGTGGGGGCAGAGGCACACATGTGTAAGGGCAGAGGCACACACGGGTGGGGACAGAGGCATACACGGGTGGGGGCAGAGGCATACTGTAGACTGGAAGCTAAGCAAGGAGATCTAGGGCCCTGTGACATAGAGTCAGCCTATCCCTGCAACCCTTACATATGTAACATATGCACCAGCATTTTGACAGCATCAATCCGAGGAGCCCCGAGGTGCGGCCTGACACAGATTGGCATTACATATCGTAGCGAAGCACGGGTATACAGATAGTTAATTATAAAATGCGCCCAGCCCCCGATGATGAAGAATCATTCTCTCCGCATATCACTCAAATAAAGGTTCTTCTTCCTGGGGCATGTACCAACGTCACCAAGTCTCCAGCTACACCTGTGCCAGGCAGAGAGGTATGGACACCACGCTATAGCGACTGAGGTCCTCCGATCAGCAGAGATGAGGTGGTATTACCTCTAGCACTCAGCGTCTATGCCCTCGCACGCCCTCTCCGTTCCCAAGCCCCATTTTACCATAGATTCCTCAAAAGAAACATCTTATAGTTTAACAACTTGACTGGCGATCTTTCATGCAGCTTCTGCAACACATCCCTAATGCAGCTCGCTTCTATTCTCATATATTGGGCGGATGTAATGAATTGCGAGAAGTCCGGAGCTCCGAGACGCCGCCCTAACTCGTACGTTTTTTTAAAGCAGCAAACGTTTACAGCTTTTAAAAAAATGTACGAGTTCAGCTGGAGTCTCGGAGCTCCGGACTTCTCCCAAGCCATTACATCCAGCCCTTTATGTGAATTAGCGGATTATCCTTTATAAATGTATGGTTGCTTGTAGTATCTTAACCATAAATTCCACAGCTGAAAACTGCCGTTATTCAGTACAGACACCACTAGTTTAAGTTCTGAATTGCTGGCCATTTTCTTTATTCATCCTTTGCTCACTTTGAAATACAGTGTTGGGTTACTCATAATCCACTCTACATATTTTGCTGGAAGATTGCTTGTACCCTGTGGTGCTCTGGCTGGGCCTGTAGGCTGTTGCAGAAAACGCTTCTTTCTCTGACGTCCTAGTGGATGCTGGGAACTCCGTAAGGACCATGGGGAATAGCGGCTCCGCAGGAGACTGGGCACAAAAGTAAAAGCTTTAGGACTACCTGGTGTGCACTGGCTCCTCCCCCTATGACCCTCCTCCAAGCCTCAGTTAGATTTTTGTGCCCGGCCGAGAAGGGTGCACACTAGGGGCTCTCCTGAGCTTCTTAGTGAAAGTTTAGTTTTAGGTTTTTTATTTTCAGTGAGACCTGCTGGCAACAGGCTCACTGCATCGAGGGACTAAGGGGAGAAGAAGCGAACTCACCTGCGTGCAGAGTGGATTGGGCTTCTTAGGCTACTGGACACCATTAGCTCCAGAGGGACCGAACACAAGCCCAGCCTCGGAGCTCGGTCCCAGAGCCGCGCCGCCGGCCCCCTTACAGAGCCAGAAGCGAGAAGAGGTCCGGAAAAATCGGCGGCAGAAGACATCAGTCTTCAACAAGGTAGCGCACAGCACTGCAGCTGTGCGCCATTGTTACTCAGGCACACTTCACACTCCGGTCACTGAGGGTGCAGGGCGCTAGGGGGGGGGCGCCCTGAGCAGCAATGTAAAACACCTTGGCTGGCATAAATACACCACATATAACCCCCAGGGCTATATGGATGTATTTTAACCCCTGCCAGAACTCACCAAAAGCGTGAGAAAAGGCCGCCGAGAAGGGGGCGGAGCCTATCTCCTCAGCACACTGGCGCCATTTTCTCTCACAGCTCCGTTGGAGGGAAGCTCCCTGGCTCTCCCCTGCAGTTACTACACTACAGAAAAGGGTTAAAAAAGAGAGGGGGGCACTAATTAGGCGCAGTATTAATAAAACAGCAGCTATAAGGGGAAAAACACTTCTATAAGGTTATCCCTGTATATATATATATAGCGCTCTGGTGTGTGCTGGCATACTCTCCCTCTGTCTCCCCAAAGGGCTAGTGGGGTCCTGTCCTCTATCAGAGCATTCCCTGTGTGTGTGCTGTGTGTCGGTACGTTGTGTCGACATGTATGAGGAGGAAAATGGTGTGGAGACGGAGCAATGGCCTGTAATGGAGATGTCACCCCCTAGGGAGTCAACACCTGAGTGGCTGAGCTTATGGAAGGAATTACGTGACAGTGTCAGCTCTTTACAAAAGATTGATGACATGAGACAGCCGGCGACTCAGCCTGTGCCTGTCCAGGGGTCTCAAAAGCCATCAGGGGCTCTAAAACGCCCGTTACCGTAGATGGCAGATACAGACGCCGACACGGATACTGACTCCAGTGTCGACGATTAAGAGACGAATGTGACTTCCAGTAGGGCCACACGTTACATGATTGAGGCTATGGAAAATGTTTTTACACATTTCTGATAATACCAGTACCACTAAAAAGGGTATTATGTTGGGTGAGAAAAAACTGCCTGTAGTTTTTCCTGCATCTGAGGAATTAAATGAAGTGTGTGATGAAGCGTGGGTTTCCCCCGATAAAAACTGTTAATTCCTAAAAAGTTATTAGCATCATACCCCTTCCCGCCAGAGGATAGGGCACGTTGGAAACACCCCCTAGGGTGGATAAAGCGCTCACACGCTTGTCTAAACAGGTGGCACTACCGTCCCCGGATACGGCCGCCCTTAAGGAACCTGCTGACAGAAAGCAGTAAAATGTATATACACTCACACGGGTGTGATACTACGACCAGCAATCGCCTCAGCCTGGATGTGCAGTGCTGGGGTGGCTTGGTCGGATTCCCTGACTGACAATATTGATACCCTAGATAGGGACAGTATATTACTGACTATAGAGCATTTAAAAGATGCATTTCTATATATGCGTGCTGCACAGAGGGATATTTGCCGACTGGCATCAAGAGTAAGTGCGCTGTCCATTTCTGCCAGAAGAGGGTTATGGACGCGGCAGTGGTCAGGTGATGCTGATTCCAAAAGGCATATGGAAGTATTGCCGTATAAAAGGGAGGAGTTATTTGGGGTAGGTCTAACAGACCTGGTGGCCACGGCAACGGCTGGGAAATCCACATTTTTACCCCAGGTAGCCTCTCAACATAAGAAGACGCCGTATTATCAGGTGCAGTCCTTTGGGCCCCATAAGGGCAAGCGGGCAAAAGGCGCCTCATTTCTGCCCCGTGGCAGAGGAAGAGGAAAAAGGCTGCAGCAAACAGCCAGTTCCCAGGAACAGAAGCCCTCTCCCGCCTCTGCCAAGTCCTCAGCATGACGCTGGGGCTTTACAAGCGGACTCAGGCACGGTGGGTGCCCGTCTCAAAAATTTCAGCGTGCAGTGGGCTCACTCACAGGTGGACCCCTGGATCCTTCAGGTGGTATCTCAGGGGTACAAATTGGAATTCGAGACGTCTCCCCCTCGCCGTTTTCTAAAGTCTGCTTTACTGACGTCTCCCTCCGACAGGGAGGCAGTATTGGAAGCCATTCACAAGCTGTATTCCCAGCAGGTGATAATCAAGGTACCCCTCCTACAACAGGGAAAGGGGTATTATTCCACGCTGTTTGTGGTACCGAAGCCGGACAGCTCGGTGAGACCTAATTTAAATCTGAAATCCTTGAACACTTACATACAAAGGTTCAAATTCAAGATGGAGTCACTCAGAGCGGTGATAGCGAACCTGGAAGAAGGGGACTATATGGTATCTCTAGACATCAAGGATGCTTATCTCCATGTCCCAATCTACCCTTTTTACCAAGGGTACCTCAGGTTTGTGATACAAAACTGTCACTATCAGTTTCAGACGCTGCCGTTTGGTTTGTCCACGGCACCCCGGGTCTTTACCAAGGTAATGGCCGAAATGATGATACTCCTTCGAAGGAAGGGAGTTTTAATTATCCCTTACTTGGACGATCTCCGGATAAGGGCAAGATCCAGGGAACAGTTGGTAGTCGGGGTAGCACTATCTCAAGTAGTGTTGCGGCAGCACGGTTGGATTCTTAATATTCCAAAATCGCAGCTGATCCCGACGACACGTCTGCTGTTCCTAAGGATGATCCTGGACACAGTCCAGAAAAAGGTGTTTCTCCAGGAGGAGAAAGCCAGGGAGTTATCCGAACTAGTCAGAAACCTCCTAAAACCAGGCCAAGTGTCTGTGCATCAATGCACAAGGGTTCTGGGAAAAATGGTGGCTTCCTACGAAGCAATTCCATTCGGCAGATTCCACGCAAGAACTTTCCAGTGGGACCTGCTGGAAAAATGGTTCGGATCGCATCTTCAGATGCATCAGCGGATAACCCTGTCACCAAAGACAAGGGTGTCTCTTCTGTGGTGGTTGCAGAGTGCTCATCTTCTAGAGGGCCGCAGATTCGGCATTCAGGACTGGGTCCTGGTGACCACGGATGCCAGCCTGCGAGGCTGGGGAGCAGTCACACATAAATATCTTGGAGCTAAGGGCCATTTACAATGCCCTAAGCCAAGCAAAACCTCTGCTTTAAGGTTAGCCGGTGCTGATCCAGTCGGACAACATCACGGCAGTCGCCCGCGTAGACAGACAGGGCGGCACAAGAAGCAGGAGGGAAATGGCAGAAGCTGCAAGGATTTTTCGCTGGGCGGAAAATCATGGGATAGCATTATCAGCAGTGTTCATTCCGGGAGTGAACAACTGGGAAACAGACTTCCTCAGCAGAAGTCTTCCACATGATTGTAAACCGTTGGGAAAAACCAAAGGTGGACATGATGGCGTCCCGCCTAAAAAAAAAAAAAAAAAAAAAAATTGGACAGGTATTGCGCCAGGTCAAGGGACCCTCAGGCAATAGCTGTGGTCGCGCTGGTAACACCGTGGGTGTACCAGTCAGTGTATGTGTTCCCTCCTCTTCCTCTCTTACCAAAAGTACTGAGAATTAAGACGGAGGGGAGTAAGAATATACTCGTGGCTCCGGATTGGCCAAGAAGGACTTGGTACCCGGAACTTCAAGAGATGCTCACGGAGGACCCGTGGCCTCTACCTCTAAGAAGGGACCTGCTCCAGCAAGGACCCTGTCTATTCCAAGACTTACCGCGGCTGCGTTTGACGGCAGGGCGGTTGAACGCCGGATCCTGAAGGAAAAAGGCATTCCGGATGAAGTCATCCCTACCCTGATCAAAGCCAGGAAGGATGTAACCGCAAAGCATTATCACCGCATTTGGCGAAAATATGTTGCGTGGTGCGAGGCCAGTAAGGCCCCGATGGAGGAATTTCAACTAGGTCGATTCCTGCATTTCCTGTAAACAGGAGTGTCTATGGGCCTAAAATTGGGGTCCATTAAGGTTCAAATTTCGGCCCTGTCAATTTTCTTCCAGAAAGAACTAGCTTCAGTCCCTGAAGTTCAGACGTTTGTAAAAGGGGTACTGCATATACAGCCTCCTTTTTGTGCCTCCAGTGGCACTTTGGGATCTCAATGTAGTTTTGGGGTTCCTAAAGTCACAATGGTTTGAACCACTTGAATCTGTGGAGTTAAAATATCTCACATGGAAAGTGGTCATGCTGTTGGCCCTGGCCTCGGCCAGGCGCGTGTCAGAATTGGCGGCTTTATCCTGTAAAAGCCCTTATCTGATTTTCCATTCAGACAGGGCGGAATTGAGGACTCGTCCTCATTTTCTCCCTAAGGTGGTGTTCAGCATTTCATCTGAACCAACCTATTGTGGTGCCTGCGGCTACTAGTGACTTGGAGGACTCCAAGTTGTTGGACAAAGTCAGGGCCCTGAAAATATATGTTTCCAGGACGGCTGGAGTCAGAAAATCTGACTCGCTGTTTATCCTGTATGCACCCAACAAGTTGGGTGCTCCTGCTTCTAAGCAGACTATTGCTCGTTGGATTTGTAGCACAATTCAGCTTGCACATTCTGTGGCAGGCCTGCCACAGCCAAAATCTGTAAAAGCCCATTCCACAAGGAAGGTGGGCTCATCTTGGGCGGCTGCCCGAGGGGTCTCGGCTTTACAACTTTGCCAAGCAGCTACTTGGTCAGGGGCAAACACGTTTGCAAAATTCTACAAAATTGATACCCTGGCTGAGGAGGACCTGGAGTTCTCTCATTCGGTGCTGCAGAGTCATCCGCACTCTCCCGCCCGTTTGGGAGCTTTGGTATAATCCCCATGGTCCTTACGGAGTCCCCAGCATCCACTAGGACGTCAGAGAAAATAAGAATTTACTTACCGATAATTCTATTTCTCGTAGTCCGTAGTGGATGCTGGGCGCCCATCCCAAGTGCGGATTGTCTGCAATACTTGTACATAGTTATTGTTAACTAAATCGGGTTATTGTTGTTGTGAGCCATCTATCCAGAGGCTCCTCTGTTATCATGCTGTTAACTGGATTCAGCTCACAGGTTGTACGGTGTGATTGGTGTGGCTGGTATGAGTCTTACCCGGGATTCAAAATCCTTCCTTATTGTGTACGCTCGTCCGGGCACAGTATCCTAACTGAGGCTTGGAGGAGGGTCATAGGGGGAGGAGCCAGTGCACACCAGGTAGTCCTAAAGCTTTTACTTTTGTGCCCTGTCTCCTGCGGAGCCGCTATTCCCCATGGTCCTTACGGAGTTCCCAGCATCCACTACGGACTACGAGAAATAGAATTATCGGTAAGTAAATTCTTATTTTTTTAAACATCAAACATGCAGGAAAATATTGTGCAATAAACCTTCCTGTGACCTACACGACCACTACATGTAAACTTCATAACACCCGGAATGTCAGGAAGCTTCCAGGGGTGTCACACTTGGCACGTCTCATCATGTTTATCCCTGAGATTTAAAAGGGAATACTAGTATTAGCCTTCTAAATACCGGGCATAAACAAGATGAGAAGCGACGGGTTTAATACCTAGCCCTTCATAAATACATCACTAGAAGTGAGTACACTATCACTGGTGACTTCTACATATACTGTACTATACCACCATACACTGCTCTGCATAACTATATATCCTGTACTATAATACCACATACTATACTATACCACCATACACTGCAATGCGTAACTATATATCCTGTACTATAATACCACATACTGTACTATGCCACCATACACTGCTCTGTGTAACTACATATCCTGTACTATAATACCACATACTGTACTATGCCACCATACACTGCTCTGTGTAACTACATAGCCTGTACTATAATACCATATACTGTACTATGACACCATACACTGCTCTGTGTAACTACATATACTATAATACCACATACTGTACTATGCCACCATACACTGCTCTGCATAACTACATATACTATACTATAATACCACATACTGTACTGCGCCACCATACACTGCTCTGTGTAACTACATAGCCTGTACTATAATACCACATACTGTACTGTGACACCATACACTGCTCCGCGTAACTACATATACTATAATACCACATACTGTACTATGCCACCATACACTGCTCTGTGTAACAACATATCCTGTACTATAATACCACATACTGTACTATGTCACCATACACTGCTCTGTGTAACTACATATACTATAATACCACATACTGTACTGCGCCACCATACACTGCTCTGTGTAACTACATATACTATAATACCACATACTGTACTATGCCACCATACACTGCTCTGTGTAACTACATATACTATAATACCATATACTGTACTATGCCAGCATACACTGCTCTGTGTAACTACATATACTATAATACTACATACTGTACTATGCCACCATACACTGCTCTGTGTAACTACATATACTATAATACCACATACTGTACTGCGCCACCATACACTGCTCTGTGTAACTACATATACTATAATACCACATACTGTACTATGCCGCCATACACTGCTCTGTGTAACTGCATATCCTGTACTATAATACCACATACTGTACTATGTCACCATACACTGCTGTGTAACTACATATACTATAATACCACATACTGTACTGCGCCACCATACACTGCTCTGTGTAACTACATATACTATAATACCACATACTGTACTATGCCACCATACACTGCTCTGTGTAACTACATATACTATAATACCACATACTGTACTGCGCCACCATACACTGCTCTGTGTAACTACATAGCCTGTACTATAATACCACATACTGTACTATGCCGCCATACACTGCTCTGTGTAACTACATATCCTGTACTATAATACCACATACTGTACTATGTCACCATACACTGCTCTGCGTAACTACATATACTATAATACCACATACTGTACTATGCCGCCATACACTGCTCTGTGTAACTACATATACTATAATACCATATACTGTACTATGTCACCATACACTGCTCTGTGTAACTACATATACTATAATACCACATACTGTACTATGCCGCCATACACTGCTCTGTGTAACTACATATACTATAATACCACATACTGTACTATGCCGCCATACACTGCTCTGTGTAACTACATATACTATAATACCATATACTGTACTATGCCAGCATACACTGCTCTGTGTAACTACATATACTATAATACCATATACTGTACTATGCCAGCATACACTGCTCTGTGTAACTACATATACTATAATACCACATACTGTACTATGCCACCATACACTGCTCTGCGTAACTACATAGCCTGTACTATAATACCACATACTGTACTATGCCACCATACACTGCTCTGCGTAACTACATATACTATAATACCACATACTGTACTATGCCACCATATACTGCTCTGCGTAACTACATATCCTGTACTATAATACCACACACTGTACTATGTCACCATACACTGCTCTGTGTAACTACATATACTATAATACCACATACTGTACTATGCCGCCATACACTGCTCTGTGTAACTACATATACTATAATACCATATACTGTACTATGCCAGCATACACTGCTCTGTGTAACTACATATACTATAATACCATATACTGTACTATGCCAGCATACACTGCTCTGTGTAACTACATATACTATAATACCACATACTGTACTATGTCACCATACACTGCTCTGTGTAACTACATATACTATAATACCACATACTGTACTATGCCGCCATACACTGCTCTGTGTAACTACATATACTATAATACCATATACTGTACTATGCCAGCATACACTGCTCTGTGTAACTACATATACTATAATACCATATACTGTACTATGCCAGCATACACTGCTCTGTGTAACTACATATACTATAATACCACATACTGTACTATGCCACCATACACTGCTCTGCGTAACTACATAGCCTGTACTATAATACCACATACTGTACTATGCCACCATACACTGCTCTGCGTAACTACATATACTATAATACCACATACTGTACTATGCCGCCATACACTGCTCTGTGTAACTACATATACTATAATACCATATACTGTACTATGCCAGCATACACTGCTCTGTGTAACTACATATACTATAATACCACATACTGTACTATGCCACCATACACTGCTCTGCGTAACTACATATACTATAATACCACATACTGTACTATGCCACCATACACTGCTCTGTGTAACTACATATACTATAATACCACATACTGTACTGCGCCACCATACACTGCTCTGTGTAACTACATATCCTGTACTATAATACCACATACTGTACTATGCCACCATACACTGCTCTGCGTAACTACATAGCCTGTACTATAATACCACATACTGTACTATGCCACCATACACTGCTCTGCGTAACTACATATACTATAATACCACATACTGTACTATGCCGCCATACACTGCTCTGTGTAACTACATATACTATAATACCATATACTGTACTATGCCAGCATACACTGCTCTGTGTAACTACATATACTATAATACCACATACTGTACTATGCCACCATACACTGCTCTGCGTAACTACATAGCCTGTACTATAATACCACATACTGTACTATGCCACCATACACTGCTCTGTGTAACTACATATACTATAATACCACATACTGTACTGCGCCACCATACACTGCTCTGTGTAACTACATATCCTGTACTATAATACCACATACTGTACTATGCCACCATACACTGCTCTGCGTAACTACATATACTATAATACCACATACTGTACTATGCCACCATACACTGCTCTGTGTAACTACATATACTATAATACCACATACTGTACTGCGCCACCATACACTGCTCTGTGTAACTACATATCCTGTACTATAATACCACATACTGTACTATGCCACCATACACTGCTCTGCGTAACTACATAGCCTGTACTATAATACCACATACTGTACTATGCCACCATACACTGCTCTGCGTAACTACATATACTATAATACCACATACTGTACTATGCCGCCATACACTGCTCTGTGTAACTACATATACTATAATACCATATACTGTACTATGCCAGCATACACTGCTCTGTGTAACTACATATACTATAATACCACATACTGTACTATGCCACCATACACTGCTCTGCGTAACTACATAGCCTGTACTATAATACCACATACTGTACTATGCCACCATACACTGCTCTGTGTAACTACATATACTATAATACCACATACTGTACTGCGCCACCATACACTGCTCTGCGTAACTACATATACTATAATACCACATACTGTACTATGCCGCCATACACTGCTCTGTGTAACTACATATACTATAATACCATATACTGTACTATGCCAGCATACACTGCTCTGTGTAACTACATATACTATAATACCACATACTGTACTATGCCACCATACACTGCTCTGCGTAACTACATATACTATAATACCACATACTGTACTATGCCACCATACACTGCTCTGTGTAACTACATATACTATAATACCACATACTGTACTGCGCCACCATACACTGCTCTGTGTAACTACATATCCTGTACTATAATACCACATACTGTACTATGCCACCATACACTGCTCTGCGTAACTACATAGCCTGTACTATAATACCACATACTGTACTATGCCACCATACACTGCTCTGCGTAACTACATATACTATAATACCACATACTGTACTATGCCGCCATACACTGCTCTGTGTAACTACATATACTATAATACCATATACTGTACTATGCCAGCATACACTGCTCTGTGTAACTACATATACTATAATACCACATACTGTACTATGCCACCATACACTGCTCTGCGTAACTACATAGCCTGTACTATAATACCACATACTGTACTATGCCACCATACACTGCTCTGTGTAACTACATATACTATAATACCACATACTGTACTGCGCCACCATACACTGCTCTGTGTAACTACATATCCTGTACTATAATACCACATACTGTACTATGCCACCATACACTGCTCTGTGTAACTACATATACTATAATACCACATACTGTACTGCGCCACCATACACTGCTCTGCGTACATGTATGATATATACATGATCTATGTATGATTGGTTACAGATAAGAGAGGAACATCCCCTGCTGTCTCACCTCCGGGGAGGTCCAAGCGCAATCTGCGCCATCACTGGCCCCAGCCACAGCACAGCCGCACGCTTCCATATACTCATCACGTGTGCTACCCCTATACATATAATGTTACATTACAGGTTTAGTGATCCTTTACGTCATTCCCAGAGCCAACACTAGGAGGGAGCTCTGGTCCCTACTGATCCAGCCAAGGGCCTGCGCTCCCTACTGATCCAGCCAAGGGCCTGCGCTCCCTACTGATCCATCTAAGGGCCTGCGCTCCCTACTGATCCAGCCAAGGGCCTGCGCTCCCTACTGATCCATCTAAGGGCCTGCGCTCCCTACTGATCCAGCCAAGAACCTGCGCTCCCTACTGATCCAACCAAGAACCTGCACTCCGCTCCCTACTGATCCGGCCAAGGACCTGCGCTCCCTACTGATCCAGCCAACGACCTGCGCTCCCTACTGATCCGGCCAAGGACCTGCGCTCCCTACTGATCCATCCAAGGGCCTGCGCTCCCTACTGATCCAGCCAAGAACCTGCGCTCCCTACTGATCCAACCAAGAACCTGCGCTCCGCTCCCTACTGATCCGGCCAAGGACCTGTGCTCCCTACTGATCCAGCCAAGAACCTGCGCTCCCTACTGATCCAACCAAGAACCTGCGCTCCGCTCCCTACTGATCCAACCAAGAACCTGCGCTCCGCTCCCTACTGATCCAGCCAAGGACCTGCGCTCCCTACTGATCCAGCCAAGGACCTGCGCTCCCTACTGATCCAGCCAAGGACCTGCGCTCCCTACTGATCCAGCCAAGAACCTGCGCTCCCTACTGATCCAACCAAGAACCTGCGCTCCGCTCCCTACTGATCCGGCCAAGGACCTGCGCTCCCTACTGATCCAGCCAAGAACCTGCGCTCCCTACTGATCCAACCAAGAACCTGCGCTCCGCTCCCTACTGATCCAACCAAGAACCTGTGCTCCGCTCCCTACTGATCCAGCCAAGGACCTGCGCTCCCTACTGATCCAACCAAGAACCTGCGCTCCGCTCCCTACTGATCCAACCAAGAACCTGCGCTCCGCTCCCTACTGATCCAGCCAAGGACCTGCGCTCCTACTGATCCAGCCAAGGACCTGCGCTCCCTACTGATCCAGCCAAGGACCTACGCTCCCTACTGATCCGGCCAAGGACCTGCGCTCCCTACAGATCCAGCCAAGGACCTGCGATCCCTACTGATCCAGCCAAGGACCTGCGCTCCCTACTGATCCAGCCAAGGACCTGCGCTCCCTACTGATCCAGCCAAGAACCTGCGCTCCCTACTGATCCGGCCAAGGACCTGCGCTCCCTACTGATCCAACCAAGAACCTGCGCTCGCTACTGATCCGGCCAAGGGCCTGCGCTCCCTACTGATCCGGCCAAGGGCCTGCGCTCCCTACTGGTCTGGCCAAGGACCTGCGCTCCCTACTGATCCAGCCAAGGACCTGCGCTCCCTACTGATCCAGCCAAGGACCTGCGCTCCCTACTGATCCAGCCAAGGACATGCGCTCCCTACTGATCCAGCCAAGAACCTGTGCTCCCTACTGATCCAACCAAGAACCTGCGCTCCGCTCCCTACTGATCCGGCCAAGGACCTGCGCTCCCTACTGATCCAGCCAAGAACCTGCGCTCCCTACTGATCCAACCAAGAACCTGCGCTCCGCTCCCTACTGATCCAACCAAGAACCTGCGCTCCGCTCCCTACTGATCCAGCCAAGGACCTGCGCTCCCTACTGATCCAACCAAGAACCTGCGCTCCGCTCCCTACTGATCCAACCAAGAACCTGCGCTCCGCTCCCTACTGATCCAGCCAAGGACCTGCGCTCCCTACTGATCCAGCCAAGGACCTGCGCTCCCTACTGATCCAGCCAAGGACCTGCGCACCCTACTGATCCAGCCAAGGACCTGCGCTCCCTAGAGATCCAGCCAAGGACCTGCGATCCCTACTGATCCAGCCAAGGACCTGCGATCCCTACTGATCCAGCCAAGGACCTGCGCTCCCTACTGATCCAGCCAAGAACCTGCGCTCCCTACTGATCCGGCCAAGGACCTGCGCTCCCTACTGATCCAACCAAGGGCCTGCGCTCCCTACTGATCCGGCCAAGGGCCTGCGCTCCCTACTGATCCGGCCAAGGGCCTGCGCTCCCTACTGATCCGGCCAAGGACCTGCGCTCCCTACTGATCCAGCCAAGGACCTGCGCTCCCTACTGATCCGGCCAAGAACCTGCGCTCCCTACTGATCCGGCCAAGGACCTGTGCTCCCTACTGATCCGGCCAAGAACCTGCGATCCCTACTGATCCGGCCAAGGACCTGCGCTCCGTACTGATCCGGCCAAGAACCTGCGATCCCTACTGATCCGGCCAAGGACCTGCGCTCCCTACTGATCCAGCCAAGGACCTGTGCTCCCTACTGATCCAGCCAAGGACCTGCGCTCCCTACTGATCCAGCCAAGGACCTGCGCTCCCGACTGATCTAGCCAAGGGCCTGCGCTCCCTACTGATCCGGCCAAGGGCCTGCGCTCCCTACTGATCTAGCCAAGGGCCTGCGCTCCCTACTGATCCGGCCAAGGACCTGCGCTCCCTACTGATCCGGCCAAGGACCTGCGCTCCCGACTGATCCAGCCAAGGACCTGCGCTCCCTACTGATCTAGCTAAGGGCCTGCGCTCCCTACTGATCCAGCCAAGGACCTGCGCTCCCTACTGATCCAGCCAAGGACCTGCGCTTCCTACTGATCCAGCCAAGGGCCTGCGCTCCCTACTGATCCAGCCAAGGACCTGCGCTCCCTACTGATCCGGCAAAGGACCTGCGCTCCCTACTGATCCGGCCAAGGACCTGCGCTCCCTACTGATCCAGCCAAGGACCTGCGCTCCCTACTGATCCAGCCAAGGACCTGCGCTCCCGACTGATCCAGCCAAGGACCTGCGCTCCCTACTGATCTAGCCAAGGGCCTGCGCTCCCTACTGATCCAGCCAAGGACCTGCGCTCCCTACTGATCCGGCCAAGGACCTGCGCTCCCTACTGATCTAGCCAAAGGCCTGCGCTCCCTACTGATCCGGCCAAGGGCCTGCGCTCCCTACTGATCCAGCCAAGGACCTGCGCTCCCTACTGATCCAGCCAAGGACCTGCGCTCCCTACTGATCCAGCCAAGGGCCTGCGCTTCCTACTGATCCAGCCAAGGACCTGCGCTCCCTACTGATCCAGCCAAGGGCCTGCGCTCCCTACTAATCCGGCCAAGGACATGCGCTCCCTACTGATCCGGCCAAGGGCCTGCGCTCCCTACTGATCCAGCCAAGGGCCTGCGCTTCCTACTGATCCAGCCAAGGACCTGCGCTCCCTACTGATCCAGCCAAGGGCCTGCGCTCCCTACTGATCCGGCCAAGGACATGCGCTCCCTACTGATCCGGCCAAGGGCCTGCGCTCCCTACTGATCCGGCCAAGGACCTGCGCTCCCTACTGATCCGGCCAAGGACCTGCGCTCCCTACTGATCCGGCCAAGGACCTGCGCTCCCTACTGATCCGGCCAAGGGCCTGCGCTCCCTACTGATCCGGCCAAGGACCTGCGCTCCCTACTGATCCGTCAAGGGCCTGTGCTCCCTACTGATCCGGCCAAGGACCTGCGCTCCCTACTGATCCGGCCAAGGACCTGCGCTCCCTACTGATCCGGCCAAGGACCTGTGCTCCCTACTGATCCGGCCAAGGACCTGCGCTCCCTACTGGTCCAGCCAAGGACCTGCGCTCCCTACTGAGCCGGCCAAGGACCTGCGCTCCCTACTGATCCATCCAAGGGCCTGCGTTCCCTACTGTTCCGGCCAAGGACCTGCGCTCCCTACTGATCCGGCCAAGAACCTGCGCTCCCTACTGATCCAGCAGAGGACCTGCACTCCCTACTGAGCCGGCCAAGGACCTGCGCTCCCTACTGGTCCAGCCAAGGACCTGCGCTCCCTACTGATCCAGCCAAGGACCTGCGCTCCCTACTGATCCAGCAGAGGACCTGCACTCCCTACTGAGCCGGCCAAGAACCTGCGCTCCCTACTGATCCAGCAGAGGACCTGCACTCCCTACTGAGCCGGCCAAGGACCTGCGCTCCCTACTGGTCCAGCCAAGGACCTGCGCTCCCTACTGATCCGGCCAAGGACCTGCGCTCCCTACTGGTCCAGCCAAGGACCTGCGCACCCTACTGAGCCGGCCAAGGACCTGCGCTCCCTACTGATCCATCCAAGGGCCTGCGTTCCCTACTGTTCCGGCCAAGGACCTGCGCTCCCTACTGATCCGGCCAAGAACCTGCGCTCCCTACTGATCCAGCAGAGGACCTGCACTCCCTACTGATCCGGCCAAGGACCTGCGCTCCCTACTGATCCAGCCAAGGACCTGCGCTCCCTACTGATCCAGCCAAGGACCTGCGCTCCCTACTGATCCGGCCAAGAACCTGCGCTCCCTACTGATCCAGCCAAGGACCTGCACTCCCTACTGAGCCGGCCAAGGACCTGCGCTCCCTACTGATCCAGCCAAGGACCTGCACTCCCTACTGGTCCGGCCAAGGACCTGCGCTCCCTACTGATCCAACCAAGGACCTGCGCTCCCTACTGAGCCGGCCAAGGACCTGCGCTCCCTACTGATCCAGCCAAGGACCTGCGCTCCCTACTGATCCGGCCAAGGACCTGCGCTCCCTACTGATCCAACCAAGGACCTGCGCTCCCTACTGATCCAGACAAGGACCTGCGCTCCCTACTGATCCAGCCAAGGACCTGCGCTCCCTACTGATCCAGCCAAGAACCTGCGCTCCCTACTGATCCGGCCAAGGACCTGCGCTCCCTACTGATCCGGCCAAGGACCTGCGCTCCCTACTGATCCGGCCAAGGACCTGCGCTCCCTACTGATCCAGCCAAGGACCTGCGCTCCCTACTGATCCGGCCAAGGACCTGCGCTCCCTACTGATCCGGCCAAGGATCTGCGCTCCCTACTGATCCGGCCAAGGACCTGCGCTCCCTACTGATCCGGCCAAGGACCTGCGCTCCCTACTGAGCCGGCCAAGGACCTGCGCTCCCTACTGATCCAACCAAGAACCTGCGCTCCCTACTGATCCGGCCAAGGACCTGCGCTCCCTACTGATCTGGCCAAGGACCTGCGCTCCCTACTGATCCGGCCAAGGACCTGCGCTCCCTACTGATCCGGCCAAGGATCTGCGCTCCCGACCTGATCCGGCCAAGGGCCTGCGCTCCCTACTGATCCGGCCAAGGGCCTGCGCTCCCTACTGATCCGGCCAAGGGCCTGCGCTCCCTACTGATCCGGCCAAGGGCCTGCGCTCCCTACTGGTCCAGCCAAGGACCTGCGCTCCCTACTGATCCGGCCAAGAACCTGCGCTCCCTACTGATCCGGCCAAGGGCCTGCGCTCCCTACTGGTCCAGCCAAGGACCTGCGCTCCCTACTGATCCAGCCAAGAACCTGCGCTCCCTACTGATCCGGCCAAGGGCCTGCGCTCCCTACTGGTCCAGCCAAAGACCTGCGCTCCCTACTGATCCGGCCAAGGACCTGCGCTCCCTACTGATCCGGCCAAGGACCTGCGCTCCCTACTGATCCGGCCTAGAACCTGCGCTCCCTACTGATCCGGTCAAGGACATGCGCTCCCTACTGATCCAGCCAAGGACCTGCGCTCTCTACTGATCCAGCCAAGGACCTGCGCTCCCTACTGATCCGGCCAAGGACCTGCGCTCCCTACTGATCCAACCAAGGACCTGCGCTCCCTACTGATCCAGCCAAGGACCTGCGCTCACTACTGATCCAGCCAAGGACCTGCGCTCCCTACTGATCAAGCCAAGGGCCTGCGCTCCCTACTGATCCAGCCAAGGGCCTGCGCTCCCTACTGATCTAGCCAAGGGCCTGCGCTCCCTACTGATCCAGCCAAGGGCCTGCGCTCCCTACTGATCCAGCAAGGGCCTGCTCTCCCTACTGATCCAGCCAAGGGCCTGCGCTCCCTACTGATCTAGCCAAGGTGGAGGCACCTGGTGAGGAGCGATATTCCCTACTGATACAGCCAGTGAGAAGCACAGAACGTTGATCCCTACTGATACAGCCAGTGAGAAGCACAGAACGTTGATCCCTACTGAAACAGCCAGTGAGAAGCACAGAACGTTGATCCCTACTGATACAACCTATGCAGAGTGGCGAGCTTGGAGCACGCCAGGGGTGGGTGGAGCTGATGGAGACAGCAGCCAATCAGGAGGAGCGTGGAGTGTGCCAGGTAGGGTATGGGGGTGCTCTTACCTTGCACCTCTGGCCTGGCGGAGTGGATGAGGTGTGAGGAGCAGAGGCACAGAAGCAGCAGCACGCCGGCAGCCTCGCTGGTCTCCATGCTGCAGGAAGCACAGAGGTGTCAGTGACTGGCGGAGGCTGTGAGGAGCTGGGGCTGTGCTGCTGGGATACTCCCCTCCCACCCTCTCCCTGCCCCTCTCTCCCATTCTCCCAGCACCGCTCTACATTCTGCACATCCCTGCAACCTTCCATTCCTCCCCTCCTCCCGGGGTGCCGGGGACAGCTGGGGTACAAGACGGGTCAGGCCTGAGGCTAGGTACACACTGTGCAGCACCGGGGCTGATTATGTGTAACCGCAGGGAGGACGGGACCTGAGCTACTGCAGGACTGCGCATTTCTGCACTGGAGGAGAATGATAGGTCACTAGAAGACGCCGGCTCTGTGGCGATCTGAGGACACATAATGGCTGGGACCTGGAATGACAAATCCCCAGTGTGCGCACGTCGTGACCTCATCGCTCAGAGACTCGCACATGGCGAGTGAGATCGCTCCTAGCATAAAGTTATAGGACGACTGCTGAGACCCCCAGTAACCTTCCAGGCTACTAACCCCCCAGCCCCGTCCCAGTCACACAGCCCCCATTACCCAGTAACCTGTACCTGACTCCTCCTCTTACACCTGGTACACAGCGCAGCTGCCAGACTACTAACCCCCCAGCCCCGTCCCAGTCACACAGCCCCCATTACCCAGTAACCTGTACCTGACTCCTCCTCTTACACCTGATACACAGCGCAGCTGCCAGACTACTAACCCCCCAGCCCCGTCCCAGTCACACAGCCCCCATTACCCAGTAACCTGTACCTGACTCCTCCTCTTACACCTGGTACACAGCGCAGCTGCCAGACTACTAACCCCCCAGCCCCGTCCCAGTCACACAGCCCCCATTACCCAGTATCCTGTACCTGACTCCTCCTCTTACACCTGATACACAGCGCAGCTGCCAGACTACTAACCCCCCATCCCCGTCCCAGTCACACAGCCCCCATTACCCAGTAACCTGTACCTGACTCCTCCTCTTACACCTGGTACACAGCGCAGCTGCCAGACTACTAACCCCCCAGCCCCGTCCCAGTCACACAGCCCCCATTACCCAGTAACCTGTACCTGACCCCTCCTCTTACACCTGGTACACAGTGCAGCTGCCAGACTACTAACCCCCCAGCCCCGTCCCAGTCACACAGCCCCCATTACCCAGTAACCTGTACCTGACTCCTCCTCTTACACCTGATACACAGCGCAGCTGCCAGACTACTAACCCCCCAGCCCCGTCCCAGTCACACAGCCCCCATTACCCAGTAACCTGTACCTGACTCCTCCTCTTACACCTGATACACAGTGCAGCTGCCAGACTACTAACCCCCCATCCCCGTCCCAGTCACACAGCCCCCATTACCCAGTAACCTGTACCTGACTCCTCCTCTTACACCTGATACACAGCGCAGCTGCCAGACTACTAACCCCCCAGCCCCGTCCCAGTCACACAGCCCCCATTACCCAGTATCCTGTACCTGACTCCTCCTCTTACACCTAGTACACAGCGCAGCTGCCAGACTACTAACCCCCCAGCCCCGTCCCAGTCACACAGCCCCCATTACCCAGTAACCTGTACCTGACTCCTCCTCTTACACCTGATACACAGCGCAGCTGCCAGACTACTAACCCCCCAGCCCCGTCCCAGTCACACAGCCCCCATTACCCAGTAACCTGTACCTGACTCCTCCTCTTACACCTGATACACAGCGCAGCTGCCAGACTACTAACCCCCCAGCCCCGTCCCAGTCACACAGCCCCCATTACCCAGTAACCTGTACCTGACTCCTCCTCTTACACCTGGTACACAGCGCAGCTGCCAGACTACTAACCCCCCAGCCCCGTCCCAGTCACACAGCCCCCATTACCCAGTAACCTGTACCTGACTCCTCCTCTTACACCTGATACACAGCGCAGCTGCCAGACTACTAACCCCCAGCCCCGTCCCAGTCACACAGCCCCCATTACCCAGTAACCTGTACCTGACTCCTCCTCTTACACCTGATACACAGCGCAGCTGCCAGACTACTAACCCCCCAGCCCGTCCCAGTCACACAGCCCCCATTACCCAGTAACCTGTACCTGACTCCTCCTCTTACACCTGATACACAGCGCAGCTGCCAGACTACTAACCCCCCAGCCCCGTCCCAGTCACACAGCCCCCATTACCCAGTAACCTGTACCTGACTCCTCCTCTTACACCTGATACACAGCGCAGCTGCCAGACTACTAACCCCCCAGCCCCGTCCCAGTCACACAGCCCCCATTACCCAGTAACCTGTACCTGACTCCTCCTCTTACACCTGATACACAGCGCAGCTGCCAGACTACTAACCCCCCAGCCCCGTCCCAGTCACACAGCCCCCATTACCCAGTAACCTGTACCTGACTCCTCCTCTTACACCTGATACACAGCGCAGCTGCCAGACTACTAACCCCCCAGCCCCCGTCCCAGTCACACAGCCCCCATTACCCAGTAACCTGTACCTGACTCCTCCTCTTACACCTGATACACAGCGCAGCTGCCAGACTACTAACCCCCCAGCCCCGTCCCAGTCACACAGCCCCCATTACCCAGTAACCTGTACCTGACTCCTCCTCTTACACCTGATACACAGTGCAGCTGCCAGACTACTAACCCCCCAGCCCCGTCCCAGTCACACAGCCCCCATTACCCAGTAACCTGTACCTGACTCTCCTCTTACACCTGATACACAGCGCAGCTGCCAGACTACTAACCCCCCAGCCCCGTCCCAGTCACACAGCCCCCATTACCCAGTATCCTGTACCTGACTCCTCCTCTTACACCTGATACACAGCGCAGCTGCCAGACTACTAACCCCCCAGCCCCGTCCCAGTCACACAGCCCCCATTACCCAGTAACCTGTACCTGACTCCTCCTCTTACACCTGATACACAGCGCAGCTGCCAGACTACTAACCCCCCAGCCCCGTCCCAGTCACACAGCCCCCATTACCCAGTAACCTGTACCTGACTCCTCCTCTTACACCTGGTACACAGCGCAGCTGCCAGACTACTAACCCCCCAGCCCCGTCCCAGTCACACAGCCCCCATTACCCAGTATCCTGTACCTGACTCCTCCTCTTACACCTAGTACACAGCGCAGCTGCCAGACTACTAACCCCCCTAGCCCCGTCCCAGTCACACAGCCCCCATTACCCAGTATCCTGTACCTGACTCCTCCTCTTACACCTGATACACAGCGCAGCTGCCAGACTACTAACCCCCCAGCCCCGTCCCAGTCACACAGCCCCCATTACCCAGTAACCTGTACCTGACTCCTCCTCTTACACCTGGTACACAGCGCAGCTGCCAGACTACTAACCCCCCAGCCCCGTCCCAGTCACACAGCCCCCATTACCCAGTAACCTGTACCTGACTCCTCCTCTTACACCTGGTACACAGCGCAGCTGCCAGACTACTAACCCCCCAGCCCCGTCCCAGTCACACAGCCCCCATTACCCAGTAACCTGTACCTGACTCCTCCTCTTACACCTGATACACAGCGCAGCTGCCAGACTACTAACCCCCCAGCCCCGTCCCAGTCACACAGCCCCCATTACCCAGTAACCTGTACCTGACTCCTCCTCTTACACCTAGTACACAGCGCAGCTGCCAGACTACTAACCCCCCAGCCCCGTCCCAGTCACACAGCCCCCATTACCCAGTATCCTGTACCTGACTCCTCCTCTTACACCTGATACACAGCGCAGCTGCCAGACTACTAACCCCCCAGCCCCGTCCCAGTCACACAGCCCCATTACCCAGTAACCTGTACCTGACTCCTCCTCTTACACCTGGTACACAGCGCAGCTGCCAGACTACTAACCCCCCAGCCCCGTCCCAGTCACACAGCCCCCATTACCCAGTAACCTGTACCTGACTCCTCCTCTTACACCTGGTACACAGCGCAGCTGCCAGACTACTAACCCCCCAGCCCCGTCCCAGTCACACAGCCCCCATTACCCAGTAACCTGTACCTGACTCCTCCTCTTACACCTGATACACAGCGCAGCTGCCAGACTACTAACCCCCCAGCCCCGTCCCAGTCACACAGCCCCCATTACCCAGTAACCTGTACCTGACTCCTCCTCTTACACCTGATACACAGCGCAGCTGCCAGACTACTAACCCCCCAGCCCCGTCCCAGTCACACAGCCCCCATTACCCAGTAACCTGTACCTGACTCCTCCTCTTACACCTGATACACAGCGCAGCTGCCAGACTACTAACCCCCCAGCCCCGTCCCAGTCACACAGCCCCCATTACCCAGTAACCTGTACCTGACTCCTCCTCTTACACCTGATACACAGCGCAGCTGCCAGACTACTAACCCCCCAGCCCCGTCCCAGTCACACAGCCCCCATTACCCAGTAACCTGTACCTGACTCCTCCTCTTACACCTGGTACACAGCGCAGCTGCCAGACTACTAACCCCCCAGCCCCGTCCCAGTCACACAGCCCCCATTACCCAGTAACCTGTACCTGACTCCTCCTCTTACACCTGATACACAGCGCAGCTGCCAGACTACTAACCCCCCAGCCCCGTCCCAGTCACACAGCCCCCATTACCCAGTAACCTGTACCTGACCTCCTCCTCTTACACCTGATACACAGCGCAGCTGCCAGACTACTAACCCCCCAGCCCCGTCCCAGTCACACAGCCCCCATTACCCAGTAACCTGTACCTGACTCCTCCTCTTACACCTGGTACACAGCGCAGCTGCCAGACTACTAACCCCCCAGCCCCGTCCCAGTCACACAGCCCCCATTACCCAGTAACCTGTACCTGACTCCTCCTCTTACACCTGGTACACAGCGCAGCTGCCAGACTACTAACCCCCCAGCCCCCGTCCCCAGTCACACAGCCCCCATTACCCAGTAACCTGTACCTGACTCCTCCTCTTACACCTAGTACACAGCGCAGCTGCCAGACTACTAACCCCCCAGCCCCGTCCCAGTCACACAGCCCCCATTACCCAGTAACCTGTACCTGACTCCTCCTCTTACACCTGGTACACAGCGCAGCTGCCAGACTACTAACCCCCCAGCCCCGTCCCAGTCACACAGCCCCCATTACCCAGTAACCTGTACCTGACTCCTCCTCTTACACCTGATACACAGCGCAGCTGCCAGACTACTAACCCCCCAGCCCCGTCCCAGTCACACAGCCCCCATTACCCAGTAACCTGTACCTGACCCCTCCTCTTACACCTGATACACAGCGCAGCTGCCAGACTACTAACCCCCCAGCCCCGTCCCAGTCACACAGCCCCCATTACCCAGTAACCTGTACCTGACCCCTCCTCTTACACCTGGTACACAGCGCAGCTGCCAGACTACTAACCCCCCAGCCCCGTCCCAGTCACACAGCCCCCCATTACCCAGTAACCTGTACCTGACTCCTCCTCTTACACCTAGTACACAGCGCAGCTGCCAGACTACTAACCCCCCAGCCCCGTCCCAGTCACACAGCCCCCATTACCCAGTAACCTGTACCTGACTCCTCCTCTTACACCTGATACACAGCGCAGCTGCCAGACTACTAACCCCCCAGCCCCGTCCCAGTCACACAGCCCCCATTACCCAGTAACCTGTACCTGACTCCTCCTCTTACACCTGATACACAGCGCAGCTGCCAGACTACTAACCCCCCAGCCCCGTCCCAGTCACACAGCCCCCATTACCCAGTAACCTGTACCTGACTCCTCCTCTTACACCTGATACACAGGCGCAGCTGCCAGACTACTAACCCCCCAGCCCCGTCCCAGTCACACAGCCCCCATTACCCAGTAACCTGTACCTGACCCCTCCTCTTACACCTAGTACACAGCGCAGCTGCCAGACTACTAACCCCCCAGCCCCGTCCCAGTCACACAGCCCCCATTACCCAGTAACCTGTACCTGACTCCTCCTCTTACACCTAGTACACAGCGCAGCTGCCAGACTACTAACCCCCCAGCCCCGTCCCAGTCACACAGCCCCCATTACCCAGTAACCTGTACCTGACTCCTCCTCTTACACCTAGTACACAGCGCAGCTGCCAGACTACTAACCCCCCAGCCCCGTCCCAGTCACACAGCCCCCATTACCCAGTAACCTGTACCTGACTCCTCCTCTTACACCTGATACACAGCGCAGCTGCCAGACTACTAACCCCCCAGCCCCGTCCCAGTCCACACAGCCCCCATTACCCAGTAACCTGTACCTGACTCCTCCTCTTACACCTGATACACAGCGCAGCTGCCAGACTACTAACCCCCCAGCCCCGTCCCAGTCACACAGCCCCCATTACCCAGTAACCTGTACCTGACTCCTCCTCTTACACCTGATACACAGCGCAGCTGCCAGACTACTAACCCCCCAGCCCCGTCCCAGTCACACAGCCCCCATTACCCAGTAACCTGTACCTGACTCCTCCTCTTACACCTGATACACAGCGCAGCTGCCAGACTACTAACCCCCCCAGCCCCCGTCCAGTCACACAGCCCCCATTACCCAGTAACCTGTACCTGACTCCTCCTCTTACACCTGATACACAGCGCAGCTGCCAGACTACTAACCCCCCAGCCCCGTCCCAGTCACACAGCCCCCATTACCAGTAACCTGTACCTGACTCCTCCTCTTACACCTGGTACACAGTGCAGCTGCCAGACTACTAACCCCCAGCCCCGTCCCAGTCACACAGCCCCCATTACCCAGTAACCTGTACCTGACTCCTCCTCTTACACCTGATACACAGCGCAGCTGCCAGACTACTAACCCCCCAGCCCGTCCCAGTCACACAGCCCCCATTACCCAGTAACCTGTACCTGACTCCTCCTCTTACACCTGATACACAGTGCAGCTGCCAGACTACTAACCCCCCAGCCCCGTCCCAGTCACACAGCCCCCATTACCCAGTAACCTGTACCTGACTCCTCCTCTTACACCTGATACACAGCGCAGCTGCCAGACTACTAACCCCCCCAGCCCCGTCCCAGTCACACAGCCCCCATTACCCAGTAACCTGTACCTGACTCCTCCTCTTACACCTGATACACAGCGCAGCTGCCAGACTACTAACCCCCCAGCCCCGTCCCAGTCACACAGCCCCCATTACCCAGTAACCTGTACCTGACTCCTCCTCTTACACCTGGTACACAGCGCAGCTGCCAGACTACTAACCCCCCCAGCCCCGTCCCAGTCACACAGCCCCCATTACCCAGTAACCTGTACCTGACTCCTCCTCTTACACCTGGTACACAGCGCAGCTGCCAGACTACTAACCCCCCAGCCCCGTCCCAGTCACACAGCCCCCATTACCCAGTAACCTGTACCTGACTCCTCCTCTTACACCTGATACACAGCGCAGCTGCCAGACTACTAACCCCCCAGCCCCGTCCCAGTCACACAGCCCCCATTACCCAGTAACCTGTACCTGACTCCTCCTCTTACACCTGATACACAGCGCAGCTGCCAGACTACTAACCCCCCAGCCCCGTCCCAGTCACACAGCCCCCATTACCCAGTAACCTGTACCTGACTCCTCCTCTTACACCTGATACACAGCGCAGCTGCCAGACTACTAACCCCCCAGCCCCGTCCCAGTCACACAGCCCCCATTACCCAGTAACCTGTACCTGACTCCTCCTCTTACACCTAGTACACAGCGCAGCTGCCAGACTACTAACCCCCCCAGCCCCGTCCCAGTCACACAGCCCCCATTACCCAGTAACCTGTACCTGACTCCTCCTCTTACACCTGGTACACAGCGCAGCTGCCAGACTACTAACCCCCCAGCCCCGTCCCAGTCACACAGCCCCCATTACCCAGTAACCTGTACCTGACTCCTCCTCTTACACCTGATACACAGCGCAGCTGCCAGACTACTAACCCCCCAGCCCCGTCCCAGTCACACAGCCCCCATTACCCAGTAACCTGTACCTGACTCCTCCTCTTACACCTGATACACAGCGCAGCTGCCAGACTACTAACCCCCCAGCCCCGTCCCAGTCACACAGCCCCCATTACCCAGTAACCTGTACCTGACTCCTCCTCTTACACCTGGTACACAGTGCAGCTGCCAGACTACTAACCCCCCAGCCCCGTCCCAGTCACACAGCCCCCATTACCCAGTAACCAGTACCTGACTCCTCCTCTTACACCTGATACACAGCGCAGCTGCCAGACTACTAACCCCCCAGCCCCGTCCCAGTCACACAGCCCCCATTACCCAGTATCCTGTACCTGACTCCTCCTCTTACACCTGGTACACAGCGCAGCTGCCAGACTACTAACCCCCCAGCCCCGTCCCAGTCACACAGCCCCCATTACCCAGTAACCTGTACCTGACTCCTCCTCTTACACCTGATACACAGCGCAGCTGCCAGACTACTAACCCCCCAGCCCCGTCCCAGTCACACAGCCCCCATTACCCAGTAACCTGTACCTGACTCCTCCTCTTACACCTGATACACAGCGCAGCTGCCAGACTACTAACCCCCCAGCCCCGTCCCAGTCACACAGCCCCCATTACCCAGTAACCTGTACCTGACTCCTCCTCTTACACCTGATACACAGCGCAGCTGCCAGACTACTAACCCCCCAGCCCCGTCCCAGTCACACAGCCCCCATTACCCAGTAACCTGTACCTGACTCCTCCTCTTACACCTAGTACACAGCGCAGCTGCCAGACTACTAACCCCCCAGCCCCGTCCCAGTCACACAGCCCCCATTACCCAGTAACCTGTACCTGACTCCTCCTCTTACACCTGGTACACAGCGCAGCTGCCAGACTACTAACCCCCCAGCCCCGTCCCAGTCACACAGCCCCCATTACCCAGTAACCTGTACCTGACTCCTCCTCTTACACCTGATACACAGCGCAGCTGCCAGACTACTAACCCCCCAGCCCCGTCCCAGTCACACAGCCCCCATTACCCAGTAACCTGTACCTGACTCCTCCTCTTACACCTGAGTACACAGCGCAGCTGCCAGACTACTAACCCCCCAGCCCCGTCCCAGTCACACAGCCCCCATTACCCAGTAACCTGTACCTGACTCCTCCTCTTACACCTGATACACAGCGCAGCTGCCAGACTACTAACCCCCCAGCCCCGTCCCAGTCACACAGCCCCCATTACCCAGTAACCTGTACCTGACTCCTCCTCTTACACCTGATACACAGCGCAGCTGCCAGACTACTAACCCCCCAGCCCCGTCCCAGTCACACAGCCCCCATTACCCAGTAACCTGTACCTGACCTCCTCCTCTTACACCTGATACACAGCGCAGCTGCCAGACTACTAACCCCCCAGCCCCGTCCCAGTCACACAGCCCCCATTACCCAGTAACCCTGTACCTGACTCCTCCTCTTACACCTGTACACAGTGCAGCTGCCAGACTACTAACCCCCCAGCCCCCGTCCCAGTCACACAGCCCCCATTACCCAGTAACCTGTACCTGACTCCTCCTCTTACACCTGATACACAGTGCAGCTGCCAGACTACTAACCCCCCAGCCCCGTCCCAGTCACACAGCCCCCATTACCCAGTAACCTGTACCTGACTCCTCCTCTTACACCTAGTACACAGCGCAGCTGCCAGACTACTAACCCCCCAGCCCCGTCCCAGTCACACAGCCCCCATTACCCAGTAACCTGTACCTGACTCCTCCTCTTACACCTGATACACAGTGCAGCTGCCAGACTACTAACCCCCCAGCCCCGTCCCAGTCACACAGCCCCCATTACCCAGTATCCTGTACCTGACTCCTCCTCTTACACCTGATACACAGCGCAGCTGCCAGACTACTAACCCCCCAGCCCCGTCCCAGTCACACAGCCCCCATTACCCAGTAACCTGTACCTGACTCCTCCTCTTACACCTGATACACAGCGCAGCTGCCAGACTACTAACCCCCCAGCCCCGTCCCAGTCACACAGCCCCCATTACCCAGTAACCTGTACCTGACCCCTCCTCTTACACCTGATACACAGCGCAGCTGCCAGACTACTAACCCCCCAGCCCCGTCCCAGTCACACAGCCCCCATTACCCAGTAACCTGTACCTGACTCCTCCTCTTACACCTGATACACAGCGCAGCTGCCAGACTACTAACCCCCCAGCCCCGTCCCAGTCACACAGCCCCATTACCCAGTAACCTGTACCTGACTCCTCCTCTTACACCTAGGTACACAGCGCAGCTGCCAGACTACTAACCCCCCAGCCCCGTCCCAGTCACACAGCCCCCATTACCCAGTAACCTGTACCTGACTCCTCCTCTTACACCTGATACACAGCGCAGCTGCCAGACTACTAACCCCCCAGCCCCGTCCCAGTCACACAGCCCCCATTACCCAGTATCCTGTACCTGACTCCTCCTCTTACACCTGGTACACAGCGCAGCTGCCAGACTACTAACCCCCAGCCCCGTCCCAGTCACACAGCCCCCATTACCCAGTAACCTGTACCTGACTCCTCCTCTTACACCTGATACACAGTGCAGCTGCCAGACTACTAACCCCCCAGCCCCGTCCCAGTCACACAGCCCCCATTACCCAGTAACCTGTACCTGACTCCTCCTCTTACACCTGATACACAGTCGCAGCTGCCAGACTACTAACCCCCCAGCCCCGTCCCAGTCACACAGCCCCCATTACCCAGTAACCTGTACCTGACTCCTCCTCTTACACCTGGTACACAGCGCAGCTGCCAGACTACTAACCCCCCAGCCCCGTCCCAGTCACACAGCCCCCATTACCCAGTAACTGTACCTGACTCCTCCTCTTACACCTGAGGTACAACAGCGCAGCTGCCAGACTACTAACCCCCCAGCCCCGTCCCAGTCCACACAGCCCCCATTACCCAGTAACCTGTACCTGACTCCCCTCTCCCTTACACTCGATACACAGCGCAGCTGCCAGACTACTAACCCCCCAGCCCCGTCCCAGTCACACAGCCCCCATTACCCAGTAACCTGTACCTGA
>NW_026968920.1:0-62631 GCF_028390025.1 Pseudophryne corroboree
AATTGGGGCACTTTTGAAATGTTCATTTTTGACCAAAATCGACAGGTCCGGGGCTTAGGGAATTTCTCATATGCCACAAAACGGTAGAAGCTCCTGTTCAAAAATGATGCTCCGAAATCAACTTCTGTCACCTCAGTGATACATTTTGGGATAGTACCTAAAGTTTAAAGCAGAAATTGGGGCACTTTTGAAATTTTCATTTTTGACCAAAATCGACAGGTCCGGGGCTTAGGGAATTTATCATATGCCACAAAACGGTTGAAGCTCCTGTTCAAAAATGATGCTCCGAAATCAACTTCTGTCACCTCAGTGATACATTTTGGGATAGTACCTAAAGTTTAAAGCAGAAATTGGGGCACTTTTGAAATTTTCATTTTTGACCAAAATCGACAGGTCCGGGGCTTAGGGAATTTCTCATATGCCACAAAACGGTAGAAGCTCCTGTTCAAAAATGATGCTCCGAAATCAACTTCTGTCACCTCAGTGATACATTTTGGGATAGTACCTAAAGTTTAAAGCAGAAATTGGGGCACTTTTGAAATTTTCATTTTTGACCAAAATCGACAGGTCCGGGGCTTAGGGAATTTCTCATATGCCACAAAACGGTTGAAGCTCCTGTTCAAAAATGATGCTCCGAAATCAACTTCTGTCACTTCAGTGATACATTTTGGGATAGTACCTAAAGTTTAAAGCAGAAATTGGGGCACTTTTGAAATTTTCATTTTTGACCAAAATCGGCAGGTCCGGGGCTTAGGGAATTTCTCATATGCCACAAAATGGTTGAAGCTCCTGTTCAAAAATGATGCTCCGAAATCAACTTCTGTCACCTCAGTGATACATTTTGGGATAGTACCTAAAGTTTAAAGCAGAAATTGGGGCACTTTTGAAATTTTCATTTTTGACCAAAATCGACAGGTCCGGGGCTTAGGGAATTTCTCATATGCCACAAAACGGTAGAAGCTCCTGTTCAAAAATGATGCTCCGAAATCAACTTCTGTCACCTCAGTGATACATTTTGGGATAGTACCTAAAGTTTAAAGCAGAAATTGGGGCACTTTTGAAATTTTCATTTTTGACCAAAATCGACAGGTCCGGGGCTTAGGGAATTTCTCATATGCCACAAAACGGTTGAAGCTCCTGTTCAAAAATGATGCTCCGAAATCAACTTCTGTCACCTCAGTGATACATTTTGGGATAGTACCTAAAGTTTAAAGCAGAAATTGGGGCACTTTTGAAATTTTCATTTTTGACCAAAATCGACAGGTCCGGGGCTTAGGGAATTTCTCATATGCCACAAAACGGTTGAAGCTCCTGTTCAAAAATGATGCTCCGAAATCAACTTCTGTCACCTCAGTGATACATTTTGGGATAGTACCTAAAGTTTAAAGCAGAAATTGGGGCACTTTTGAAATTTTCATTTTTGACCAAAATCGACAGGTCCGGGGCTTAGGGAATTTCTCATATGCCACAAAACGGTAGAAGCTCCTGTTCAAAAATGATGCTCCGAAATCAACTTCTGTCACCTCAGTGATACATTTTGGGATAGTACCTAAAGTTTAAAGCAGAAATTGGGGCACTTTTGAAATTTTCATTTTTGACCAAAATCGACAGGTCCGGGGCTTAGGGAATTTCTCATATGCCACAAAACGGTTGAAGCTCCTGTTCAAAAATGATGCTCCGAAATCAACTTCTGTCACCTCAGTGATACATTTTGGGATAGTACCTAAAGTTTAAAGCAGAAATTGGGGCACTTTTGAAATTTTCATTTTTGACCAAAATCGACAGGTCCGGGGCATAGGGAATTTCTCACATGCCACAAAACGGTAGAAGCTCCTGTTCAAAAATGATGCTCCGAAATCAACTTCTGTCACCTCAGTGATACATTTTGGGATAGTACCTAAAGTTTAAAGCAGAAATTGGGGCACTTTTGAAATTTTCATTTTTGACCAAAATCGACAGGTCCGGGGCTTAGGGAATTTCTCATATGCCACAAAACGGTTGAAGCTCCTGTTCAAAAATGATGCTCCGAAATCAACTTCTGTCACCTCATTGATACATTTTGGGATAGTACCTAAAGTTTAAAGCAGAAATTGGGGCACTTTTGAAATTTTCATTTTTGACCAAAATCGACAGGTCCGGGGCTTAGGGAATTTCTCATATGCCACAAAACGGTTGAAGCTCCTGTTCAAAAATGATGCTCCGAAATCAACTTCTGTCACCTCAGTGATACATTTTGGGATAGTACCTAAAGTTTAAAGCAGAAATTGGGGCACTTTTGAAATTTTCATTTTTGACCAAAATCGGCAGGTCCGGGGCTTAGGGAATTTCTCATATGCCACAAAACGGTTGAAGCTCCTGTTCAAAAATGATGCTCCGAAATCAACTTCTGTCACCTCAGTGATACATTTTGGGATAGTACCTAAAGTTTAAAGCAGAAATTGGGGCACTTTTGAAATTTTCATTTTTGACCAAAATCGGCAGGTCCGGGGCTTAGGGAATTTCTCATATGCCACAAAACGGTTGAAGCTTCTGTTCAAAAATGATGCTCCGAAATCAACTTCTGTCACCTCAGTGATACATTTTGGGATAGTACCTAACGTTTAAAGCAGAAATTGGGGCACTTTTGAAATTTTCATTTTTGACCAAAATCGACAGGTCCGGGGCTTAGGGAATTTCTCACATGCCACAAAACGGTAGAAGCTCCTGTTAAAAAAATGATGCTCCGAAATCAACTTCTGTCACCTCATTGATACATTTTGGGATAGTACCTAAAGTTTAAAGCAGAAATTGGGGCACTTTTGAAATTTTCATTTTTGACCAAAATCGACAGGTCCGGGGCTTAGGGAATTTCTCATATGCCACAAAACGGTTGAAGCTCCTGTTCAAAAATGATGCTCCGAAATCAACTTCTGTCACCTCAGTGATACATTTTGGGATAGTACCTAAAGTTTAAAGCAGAAATTGGGGCACTTTTGAAATTTTCATTTTTGACCAAAATTGGCAGGTCCGGGGCTTAGAGAATTTCTCATATGCCACAAAACGGTTGAAGCTCCTGTTCAAAAATGATGCTCCGAAATCAACTTCTGTCACCTCAGTGATACATTTTGGGATAGTACCTAAAGTTTATAGCAGAAATTGGGGCACTTTTGAAATTTTCATTTTTGACCAAAATCGACAGGTCCGGGGCTTAGGGAATTTCTCATATGCCACAAAACGGTAGAAGCTCCTGTTCAAAAATGATGCTCCGAAATCAACTTCTGTCACCTCAGTGATACATTTTGGGATAGTACCTAAAGTTTAAAGCAGAAATTGGGGCACTTTTGAAATTTTCATTTTTGACCAAAATCGACAGGTCCGGGGCTTAGGGAATTTCTCATATGCCACAAAACGGTTGAAGCTCCTGTTCAAAAATGATGCTCCGAAATCAACTTCTGTCACCTCAGTGATACATTTTGGGATAGTACCTAAAGTTTAAAGCAGAAATTGGGGCACTTTTGAAATTTTCATTTTTGACCAAAATCGGCAGGTCCGGGGCTTAGGGAATTTCTCATATGCCACAAAACGGTTGAAGCTCCTGTTCAAAAATGATGCTCCGAAATCAACTTCTGTCACCTCAGTGATACATTTTGGGATAGTACCTAAAGTTTAAAGCAGAAATTGGGGCACTTTTGAAATTTTCATTTTTGACCAAAATCGACAGGTCCGGGGCTTAGGGAATTTCTCATATGCCACAAAACGGTTGAAGCTCCTGTTCAAAAATGATGCTCCGAAATCAACTTCTGTCACCTCAGTGATACATTTTGGGATAGTACCTAAAGTTTAAAGCAGAAATTGGGGCACTTTTGAAATTTTCATTTTTGACCAAAATCGACAGGTCCGGGGCTTAGGGAATTTCTCATATGCCACAAAACGGTTGAAGCTCCTGTTCAAAAATGATGCTCCGAAATCAACTTCTGTCACCTCAATGATACATTTTGGGATAGTACCTAAAGTTTAAAGCAGAAATTGGGGCACTTTTGAAATTTTCATTTTTGACCAAAATCGACAGGTCCGGGGCTTAGGGAATTTCTCACATGCCACAAAACGGTAGAAGCTCCTGTTCAAAAATGATGCTCCGAAATCAACTTCTGTCACCTCAGTGATACATTTTGGGATAGCACCTAAAGTTTAAAGCAGAAATTGGGGCACTTTTGAAATTTTCATTTTTGACCAAAATCGACAGGTCCGGGGCTTAGGGAATTTCTCACATGCCACAAAACGGTAGAAGCTCCTGTTCAAAAATGATGCTCCGAAATCAACTTCTGTCACCTCAGTGATACATTTTGGGATAGTACCTAAAGTTTAAAGCAGAAATTTGGGCACTTTTGAAATTTTCATTTTTGACCAAAATCGACAGGTCCGGGGCTTAGGGAATTTCTCATATGCCACAAAACGGTTGAAGCTCCTGTTCAAAAATGATGCTCCGAAATCAACTTCTGTCACCTCAGTGATACATTTTGGGATAGTACCTAAAGTTTAAAGCAGAAATTGGGGCACTTTTGAAATTTTCATTTTTGACCAAAATCGGCAGGTCCGGGGCTTAGGGAATTTCTCATATGCCACAAAACGGTTGAAGCTCCTGTTCAAAAATGATGCTCCGAAATCAACTTCTGTCACCTCAGTGATACATTTTGGGATAGTACCTAAAGTTTAAAGCAGAAATTGGGGCACTTTTGAAATTTTCATTTTTGACCAAAATTGGCAGGTCCGGGGCTTAGGGAATTTCTCATATGCCACAAAACGGTTGAAGCTCCTGTTCAAAAATGATGCTCCGAAATCAACTTCTGTCACCTCAGTGATACATTTTGGGATAGTAACTAAAGTTTATAGCAGAAATTGGGGCACTTTTGAAATTTTCATTTTTGACCAAAATCGACAGGTCCGGGGCTTAGGGAATTTCTCATATGCCACAAAACGGTAGAAGCTCCTGTTCAAAAATGATGCTCCGAAATCAACTTCTGTCACCTCAGTGATACATTTTGGGATAGTACCTAAAGTTTAAAGCAGAAATTGGGGCACTTTTGAAATTTTCATTTTTGACCAAAATCGACAGGTCCGGGGCTTAGGGAATTTCTCATATGCCACAAAACGGTTGAAGCTCCTGTTCAAAAATGATGCTCCGAAATCAACTTCTGTCACCTCAGTGATACATTTTGGGATAGTACCTAAAGTTTAAAGCAGAAATTGGGGCACTTTTGAAATTTTCATTTTTGACCAAAATCGGCAGGTCCGGGGCTTAGGGAATTTCTCATATGCCACAAAACGGTTGAAGCTCCTGTTCAAAAATGATGCTCCGAAATCAACTTCTGTCACCTCAGTGATACATTTTGGGATAGTACCTAAAGTTTAAAGCAGAAATTGGGGCACTTTTGAAATTTTCATTTTTGACCAAAATCGACAGGTCCGGGGCTTAGGGAATTTCTCATATGCCACAAAACGGTTGAAGCTCCTGTTCAAAAATGATGCTCCGAAATCAACTTCTGTCACCTCAGTGATACATTTTGGGATAGTACCTAAAGTTTAAAGCAGAAATTGGGGCACTTTTGAAATTTTCATTTTTGACCAAAATCGACAGGTCCGGGGCTTAGGGAATTTCTCATATGCCACAAAACGGTTGAAGCTCCTGTTCAAAAATGATGCTCCGAAATCAACTTCTGTCACCTCAATGATACATTTTGGGATAGTACCTAAAGTTTAAAGCAGAAATTGGGGCACTTTTGAAATTTTCATTTTTGACCAAAATCGACAGGTCCGGGGCTTAGGGAATTTCTCACATGCCACAAAACGGTAGAAGCTCCTGTTCAAAAATGATGCTCCGAAATCAACTTCTGTCACCTCAGTGATACATTTTGGGATAGCACCTAAAGTTTAAAGCAGAAATTGGGGCACTTTTGAAATTTTCATTTTTGACCAAAATCGACAGGTCCGGGGCTTAGGGAATTTCTCACATGCCACAAAACGGTAGAAGCTCCTGTTCAAAAATGATGCTCCGAAATCAACTTCTGTCACCTCAGTGATACATTTTGGGATAGTACCTAAAGTTTAAAGCAGAAATTTGGGCACTTTTGAAATTTTCATTTTTGACCAAAATCGACAGGTCCGGGGCTTAGGGAATTTCTCATATGCCACAAAACGGTTGAAGCTCCTGTTCAAAAATGATGCTCCGAAATCAACTTCTGTCACCTCAGTGATACATTTTGGGATAGTACCTAAAGTTTAAAGCAGAAATTGGGGCACTTTTGAAATTTTCATTTTTGACCAAAATCGGCAGGTCCGGGGCTTAGGGAATTTCTCATATGCCACAAAACGGTTGAAGCTCCTGTTCAAAAATGATGCTCCGAAATCAACTTCTGTCACCTCAGTGATACATTTTGGGATAGTACCTAAAGTTTAAAGCAGAAATTGGGGCACTTTTGAAATTTTCATTTTTGACCAAAATCGACAGGTCCGGGGCTTAGGGAATTTCTCATATGCCACAAAACGGTTGAAGCTCCTGTTCAAAAATGATGCTCCGAAATCAACTTCTGTCACCTCAGTGATACATTTTGGGATAGTACCTAAAGTTTAAAGCAGAAATTGGGGCACTTTTGAAATTTTCATTTTTGACCAAAATCGACAGGTCCGGGGCTTAGGGAATTTCTCATATGCCACAAAACGGTTGAAGCTCCTGTTCAAAAATGATGCTCCGAAATCAACTTCTGTCACCTCAATGATACATTTTGGGATAGTACCTAAAGTTTAAAGCAGAAATTGGGGCACTTTTGAAATTTTCATTTTTGACCAAAATCGACAGGTCCGGGGCTTAGGGAATTTCTCACATGCCACAAAACGGTAGAAGCTCCTGTTCAAAAATGATGCTCCGAAATCAACTTCTGTCACCTCAGTGATACATTTTGGGATAGTACCTAAAGTTTAAAGCAGAAATTGGGGCACTTTTGAAATTTTCATTTTTGACCAAAATCGACAGGTCCGGGGCTTAGGGAATTTCTCATATGCCACAAAACGGTAGAAGCTCCTGTTCAAAAATGATGCTCCGAAATCAACTTCTGTCACCTCAGTGATACATTTTGGGATAGTACCTAAAGTTTAAAGCAGAAATTGGGGCACTTTGAAATTTTCATTTTTGACCAAAATCGACAGGTCCGGGTCTTAGGGAATTTCTCATATGCCACAAAACGGTTGAAGCTCCTGTTCAAAAATGATGCTCCGAAATCAACTTCTGTCACCTCAGTGATACATTTTGGGATAGTACCTAAAGTTTAAAGCAGAAATTGGGGCACTTTTGAAATTTTCATTTTTGACCAAAATCGACAGGTCCGGGGCTTAGGGAATTTCTCATATGTCACAAAACGGTTGAAGCTCCTGTTCAAAAATGATGCTCCGAAATCAACTTCTGTCACCTCAATGATACATTTTGGGATAGTACCTAAAGTTTAAAGCAGAAATTGGGGCACTTTTGAAATTTTCATTTTTGACCAAAATCGACAGGTCCGGGGCTTAGGGAATTTCTCACATGCCACAAAACGGTAGAAGCTCCTGTTCAAAAATGATGCTCCGAAATCAACTTCTGTCACCTCAGTGATACATTTTGGGATAGCACCTAAAGTTTAAAGCAGAAATTGGGGCACTTTTGAAATTTTCATTTTTGACCAAAATCGACAGGTCCGGGGCTTAGGGAATTTCTCACATGCCACAAAACGGTAGAAGCTCCTGTTCAAAAATGATGCTCCGAAATCAACTTCTGTCACCTCAGTGATACATTTTGGGATAGTACCTAAAGTTTAAAGCAGAAATTTGGGCACTTTTGAAATTTTCATTTTTGACCAAAATCGACAGGTCCGGGGCTTAGGGAATTTCTCATATGCCACAAAACGGTTGAAGCTCCTGTTCAAAAATGATGCTCCGAAATCAACTTCTGTCACCTCAGTGATACATTTTGGGATAGTACCTAAAGTTTAAAGCAGAAATTGGGGCACTTTTGAAATTTTCATTTTTGACCAAAATCGGCAGGTCCGGGGCTTAGGGAATTTCTCATATGCCACAAAACGGTTGAAGCTCCTGTTCAAAAATGATGCTCCGAAATCAACTTCTGTCACCTCAGTGATACATTTTGGGATAGTACCTAAAGTTTAAAGCAGAAATTGGGGCACTTTTGAAATTTTCATTTTTGACCAAAATCGACAGGTCCGGGGCTTAGGGAATTTCTCATATGCCACAAAACGGTTGAAGCTCCTGTTCAAAAATGATGCTCCGAAATCAACTTCTGTCACCTCAGTGATACATTTTGGGATAGTACCTAAAGTTTAAAGCAGAAATTGGGGCACTTTTGAAATTTTCATTTTTGACCAAAATCGACAGGTCCGGGGCTTAGGGAATTTCTCATATGCCACAAAACGGTTGAAGCTCCTGTTCAAAAATGATGCTCCGAAATCAACTTCTGTCACCTCAATGATACATTTTGGGATAGTACCTAAAGTTTAAAGCAGAAATTGGGGCACTTTTGAAATTTTCATTTTTGACCAAAATCGACAGGTCCGGGGCTTAGGGAATTTCTCACATGCCACAAAACGGTAGAAGCTCCTGTTCAAAAATGATGCTCCGAAATCAACTTCTGTCACCTCAGTGATACATTTTGGGATAGTACCTAAAGTTTAAAGCAGAAATTGGGGCACTTTTGAAATTTTCATTTTTGACCAAAATCGACAGGTCCGGGGCTTAGGGAATTTCTCATATGCCACAAAACGGTAGAAGCTCCTGTTCAAAAATGATGCTCCGAAATCAACTTCTGTCACCTCAGTGATACATTTTGGGATAGTACCTAAAGTTTAAAGCAGAAATTGGGGCACTTTTGAAATTTTCATTTTTGACCAAAATCGACAGGTTCGGGGCTTAGGGAATTTCTCATATACCACAAAACGGTTGAAGCTCCTGTTCAAAAATGATGCTCCGCAATCAACTTCTGTCACTTCAGTGATACATTTTGGGATAGTACCTAAAGTTTAAAGCAGAAATTGGGGCACTTTTGAAATTTTCATTTTTGACCAAAATCGACAGGTCCGGGGCTTAGGGAATTTCTCATATGCCACAAAACGGTTGAAGCTCCTGTTCAAAAATGATGCTCCGAAATCAACTTCTGTCACTTCAGTGATACATTTTGGGATAGTACCTAAAGTTTAAAGCAGAAATTGGGGCACTTTTGAAATTTTCATTTTTGACCAAAATCGGCAGGTCCGGGGCTTAGGGAATTTCTCATATGCCACAAAACGGTTGAAGCTCCTGTTCAAAAATGATGCTCCGAAATCAACTTCTGTCACCTCAGTGATACATTTTGGGATAGTACCTAAAGTTTAAAGCAGAAATTGGGGCACTTTTGAAATTTTCATTTTTGACCAAAATCGACAGGTCCGGGGCTTAGGGAATTTCTCATATGCCACAAAACGGTAGAAGCTCCTGTTCAAAAATGATGCTCCGAAATCAACTTCTGTCACCTCAGTGATACATTTTGGGATAGTACCTAAAGTTTAAAGCAGAAATTGGGGCACTTTTGAAATTTTCATTTTTGACCAAAATCGACAGGTCCGGGGCTTAGGGAATTTCTCATATGCCACAAAACGGTTGAAGCTCCTGTTCAAAAATGATGCTCCGAAATCAACTTCTGTCACTTCAGTGATACATTTTGGGATAGTACCTAAAGTTTAAAGCAGAAATTGGGGCACTTTTGAAATTTTCATTTTTGACCAAAATCGGCAGGTCCGGGGCTTAGGGAATTTCTCATATGCCACAAAACGGTTGAAGCTCCTGTTCAAAAATGATGCTCCGAAATCAACTTCTGTCACCTCAGTGATACATTTTGGGATAGTACCTAAAGTTTAAAGCAGAAATTGGGGCACTTTTGAAATTTTCATTTTTGACCAAAATCGACAGGTCCGGGGCTTAGGGAATTTCTCATATGCCACAAAACGGTTGAAGCTCCTGTTCAAAAATGATGCTCCGAAATCAACTTCTGTCACCTCAATGATACATTTTGGGATAGTACCTAAAGTTTAAAGCAGAAATTGGGGCACTTTTGAAATTTTCATTTTTGACCAAAATCGACAGGTCCGGGGCTTAGGGAATTTCTCACATGCCACAAAACGGTAGAAGCTCCTGTTCAAAAATGATGCTCCGAAATCAACTTCTGTCACCTCAGTGATACATTTTGGGATAGTACCTAAAGTTTAAAGCAGAAATTGGGGCACTTTTGAAATTTTCATTTTTGACCAAAATCGACAGGTCCGGGGCTTAGGGAATTTCTCATATGCCACAAAACGGTAGAAGCTCCTGTTCAAAAATGATGCTCCGAAATCAACTTCTGTCACCTCAGTGATACATTTTGGGATAGTACCTAAAGTTTAAAGCAGAAATTGGGGCACTTTTGAAATTTTCATTTTTGACCAAAATCGACAGGTCCGGGGCTTAGGGAATTTCTCATATGCCACAAAACGGTTGAAGCTCCTGTTCAAAAATGATGCTCCGAAATCAACTTCTGTCACTCAGTGATACATTTTGGGATAGTACCTAAAGTTTAAAGCAGAAATTGGGGCACTTTTGAAATTTTCATTTTTGACCAAAATCGACAGGTTCGGGGCTTAGGGAATTTCTCATATGCCACAAAACGGTTGAAGCTCCTGTTCAAAAATGATGCTCCGCAATCAACTTCTGTCACTTCAGTGATACATTTTGGGATAGTACCTAAAGTTTAAAGCAGAAATTGGGGCACTTTTGAAATTTTCATTTTTGACCAAAATCGACAGGTCCGGGGCTTAGGGAATTTCTCATATGCCACAAAACGGTTGAAGCTCCTGTTCAAAAATGATGCTCCGAAATCAACTTCTGTCACTTCAGTGATACATTTTGGGATAGTACCTAAAGTTTAAAGCAGAAATTGGGGCACTTTTGAAATTTTCATTTTTGACCAAAATCGGCAGGTCCGGGGCTTAGGGAATTTCTCATATGCCACAAAACGGTTGAAGCTCCTGTTCAAAAATGATGCTCCGAAATCAACTTCTGTCACCTCAGTGATACATTTTGGGATAGTACCTAAAGTTTAAAGCAGAAATTGGGGCACTTTTGAAATTTTCTTTTTTGACCAAAATCGACAGGTCCGGGGCTTAGGGAATTTCTCATATGCCACAAAACGGTAGAAGCTCCTGTTCAAAAATGATGCTCCGAAATCAACTTCTGTCACCTCAGTGATACATTTTGGGATAGTACCTAAAGTTTAAAGCAGAAATTGGGGCACTTTTGAAATTTTCATTTTTGACCAAAATCGACAGGTCCGGGGCTTAGGGAATTTCTCATATGCCACAAAACGGTTGAAGCTCCTGTTCAAAAATGATGCTCCGAAATCAACTTCTGTCACTTCAGTGATACATTTTGGGATAGTACCTAAAGTTTAAAGCAGAAATTGGGGCACTTTTGAAATTTTCATTTTTGACCAAAATCGACAGGTCCGGGGCTTAGGGAATTTCTCATATGCCACAAAACGGTAGAAGCTCCTGTTCAAAAATGATGCTCCGAAATCAACTTCTGTCACCTCAGTGATACATTTTGGGATAGTACCTAAAGTTTAAAGCAGAAATTGGGGCACTTTTGAAATTTTCATTTTTGACCAAAATCGACAGGTCCGGGGCTTAGGGAATTTCTCATATGCCACAAAACGGTTGAAGCTCCTGTTCAAAAATGATGCTCAGAAATCAACTTCTGTCACCTCAGTGATACATTTTGGGATAGTACCTAAAGTTTAAAGCAGAAATTGGGGCACTTTTGAAATTTTCATTTTTGACCAAAATCGACAGGTCCGGGGCTTAGGGAATTTCTCATATGCCACAAAACGGTTGAAGCTCCTGTTCAAAAATGATGCTCCGAAATCAACTTCTGTCACCTCAGTGATACATTTTGGGATAGTACCTAAAGTTTAAAGCAGAAATTGGGGCACTTTTGAAATGTTCATTTTTGACCAAAATCGACAGGTCCGGGGCTTAGGGAATTTCTCATATGCCACAAAACGGTAGAAGCTCCTGTTCAAAAATGATGCTCCGAAATCAACTTCTGTCACCTCAGTGATACATTTTGGGATAGTACATAAAGTTTAAAGCAGAAATTGGGGCACTTTTGAAATGTTCATTTTTGACCAAAATCGACAGGTCCGGGGCTTAGGGAATTTCTCATATGCCACAAAACGGTAGAAGCTCCTGTTCAAAAATGATGCTCCGAAATCAACTTCTGTCACCTCAGTGATACATTTTGGGATAGTACCTAAAGTTTAAAGCAGAAATTGGGGCACTTTTGAAATTTTCTTTTTTGACCAAAATCGACAGGTCCGGGGCTTAGGGAATTTCTCATATGCCACAAAACGGTAGAAGCTCCTGTTCAAAAATGATGCTCCGAAATCAACTTCTGTCACCTCAGTGATACATTTTGGGATAGTACCTAAAGTTTAAAGCAGAAATTGGGGCACTTTTGAAATTTTCATTTTTGACCAAAATCGACAGGTCCGGGGCTTAGGGAATTTCTCATATGCCACAAAACGGTTGAAGCTCCTGTTCAAAAATGATGCTCCGAAATCAACTTCTGTCACTTCAGTGATACATTTTGGGATAGTACCTAAAGTTTAAAGCAGAAATTGGGGCACTTTTGAAATTTTCATTTTTGACCAAAATCGGCAGGTCCGGGGCTTAGGGAATTTCTCATATGCCACAAAACGGTTGAAGCTCCTGTTCAAAAATGATGCTCCGAAATCAACTTCTGTCACCTCAGTGATACATTTTGGGATAGTACCTAAAGTTTAAAGCAGAAATTGGGGCACTTTTGAAATTTTCATTTTTGACCAAAATCGACAGGTCCGGGGCTTAGGGAATTTCTCATATGCCACAAAACGGTTGAAGCTCCTGTTCAAAAATGATGCTCCGAAATCAACTTCTGTCACTTCAGTGATACATTTTGGGATAGTACCTAAAGTTTAAAGCAGAAATTGGGGCACTTTTGAAATTTTCATTTTTGACCAAAATCGACAGGTCCGGGGCTTAGGGAATTTCTCATATGCCACAAAACGGTAGAAGCTCCTGTTCAAAAATGATGCTCCGAAATCAACTTCTGTCACCTCAGTGATACATTTTGGGATAGTACCTAAAGTTTAAAGCAGAAATTGGGGCACTTTTGAAATTTTCATTTTTGACCAAAATCGACAGGTCCGGGGGCTTAGGGAATTTCTCATATGCCACAAAACGGTTGAAGCTCCTGTTCAAAAATGATGCTCAGAAATCAACTTCTGTCACCTCAGTGATACATTTTGGGATAGTACCTAAAGTTTAAAGCAGAAATTGGGGCACTTTTGAAATTTTCATTTTGACCAAAATCGACAGGTCCGGGGCTTAGGGAATTTCTCATATGCCACAAAACGGTTGAAGCTCCTGTTCAAAAATGATGCTCCGAAATCAACTTCTGTCACCTCAGTGATACATTTTGGGATAGTACCTAAAGTTTAAAGCAGAAATTGGGGCACTTTTGAAATGTTCATTTTTGACCAAAATCGACAGGTCCGGGGCTTAGGGAATTTCTCATATGCCACAAAACGGTAGAAGCTCCTGTTCAAAAATGATGCTCCGAAATCAACTTCTGTCACCTCAGTGATACATTTTGGGATAGTACATAAAGTTTAAAGCAGAAATTGGGGCACTTTTGAAATTTTCATTTTTGACCAAAATCGACAGGTCCGGGGCTTAGGGAATTTCTCATATGCCACACAACGGTTGAAGCTCCTGTTCAAAAATGATGCTCCGAAATCAACTTCTGTCTCCTCAGTGATACGTTTTGGGATAGTACCTAAAGTTTAAAGCAGAAATTGGGGCACTTTTGAAATTTTCATTTTTGACCAAAATCGACAGGTCCGGGGCTTAGGGAATTTCTCATATGCCACAAAACGGTAGAAGCTCCTGTTCAAAAATGATGCTCCGAAATCAACAACTGTCACCTCAGTGATACATTTTGGGATAGTACCTAAAGTTTAAAGCAGAAATTGGGGCACTTTTGAAATTTTCATTTTTGACCAAAATCGACAGGTCCGGGGCTTAGGGAATTTCTCATATGCCACAAAACGGTTGAAGCTCCTGTTCAAAAATGATGCTCCGAAATCAACTTCTGTCACTTCAGTGATACATTTTGGGATAGTACCTAAAGTTTAAAGCAGAAATTGGGGCACTTTTGAAATTTTCATTTTTGACCAAAATCGGCAGGTCCGGGGCTTAGGGAATTTCTCATATGCCACAAAACGGTTGAAGCTCCTGTTCAAAAATGATGCTCCGAAATCAACTTCTGTCACCTCAGTGATACATTTTGGGATAGTACCTAAAGTTTAAAGCAGAAATTGGGGCACTTTTGAAATTTTCATTTTTGACCAAAATCGACAGGTGTGGGGCTTAGGGAATTTCTCATATGCCACAAAACGGTTGAAGCTCCTGTTCAAAAATGATGCTCCGAAATCAACTTCTGTCACTTCAGTGATACATTTTGGGATAGTACCTAAAGTTTAAAGCAGAAATTGGGGCACTTTTGAAATTTTCATTTTTGACCAAAATCGGCAGGTCCGGGGCTTAGGGAATTTCTCATATGCCACAAAACGGTTGAAGCTCCTGTTCAAAAATGATGCTCCGAAATCAACTTCTGTCACCTCAGTGATACATTTTGGGATAGTACCTAAAGTTTAAAGCAGAAATTGGGGCACTTTTGAAATGTTCATTTTTGACCAAAATCGACAGGTCCGGGGCTTAGGGAATTTCTCATATGCCACAAAACGGTAGAAGCTCCTGTTCAAAAATGATGCTCCGAAATCAACTTCTGTCACCTCAGTGATACATTTTGGGATAGTACATACAGTTTAAAGCAGAAATTGGGGCACTTTTGAAATTTTCATTTTTGACCAAAATCGACAGGTCCGGGGCTTAGGGAATTTCTCATATGCCACACAACGGTTGAAGCTCCTGTTCAAAAATGATGCTCCGAAATCAACTTCTGTCACCTCAGTGATACGTTTTGGGATAGTACCTAAAGTTTAAAGCAGAAATTGGGGCACTTTTGAAATTTTCATTTTTGACCAAAATCGACAGGTCTGGGGCTTAGGGAATTTCTCATATGCCACAAAACGGTAGAAGCTCCTGTTCAAAAATGATGCTCCGAAATCAACAACTGTCACCTCAGTGATACATTTTGGGATAGTACCTAAAGTTTAAAGCAGAAATTGGGGCACTTTTGAAATTTTCATTTTTGACCAAAATCGACAGGTCCGGGCTTAGGGAATTTCTCATATGCCACAAAACGGTTGAAGCTCCTGTTCAAAAATGATGCTCCGAAATCAACTTCTGTCACTTCAGTGATACATTTTGGGATAGTACCTAAAGTTTAAAGCAGAAATTGGGGCACTTTTGAAATTTTCATTTTTGACCAAAATCGGCAGGTCCGGGGCTTAGGGAATTTCTCATATGCCACAAAACGGTTGAAGCTCCTGTTCAAAAATGATGCTCCGAAATCAACTTCTGTCACCTCAGTGATACATTTTGGGATAGTACCTAAAGTTTAAAGCAGAAATTGGGGCACTTTTGAAATTTTCATTTTTGACCAAAATCGACAGGTCCGGGGCTTAGGGAATTTCTCATATGCCACAAAACGGTTGAAGCTCCTGTTCAAAAATGATGCTCCGAAATCAACTTCTGTCACTTCAGTGATACATTTTGGGATAGTACCTAAAGTTTAAAGCAGAAATTGGGGCACTTTTGAAATTTTCATTTTTGACCAAAATCGGCAGGTCCGGGGCTTAGGGAATTTCTCATATGCCACAAAACGGTTGAAGCTCCTGTTCAAAAATGATGCTCAGAAATCAACTTCTGTCACCTCAGTGATACATTTTGGGATAGTACCTAAAGTTTAAAGCAGAAATTGGGGCACTTTTGAAATTTTCATTTTTGACCAAAATCGACAGGTCCGGGGCTTAGGGAATTTCTCATATGCCACAAAACGGTAGAAGCTCCTGTTCAAAAATGATGCTCCGAAATCAACAACTGTCACCTCAGTGATACATTTTGGGATAGTACCTAAAGTTTAAAGCAGAAATTGGGGCACTTTTGAAATTTTCATTTTTGACCAAAATCGACAGGTCCGGGGCTTAGGGAATTTCTCATATGCCACAAAACGGTTGAAGCTCCTGTTCAAAAATGATGCTCCGAAATCAACTTCTGTCACTTCAGTGATACATTTTGGGATAGTACCTAAAGTTTAAAGCAGAAATTGGGGCACTTTTGAAATTTTCATTTTTGACCAAAATCGGCAGGTCCGGGGCCTAGGGAATTTCTCATATGCCACAAAACGGTTGAAGCTCCTGTTCAAAAATGATGCTCCGAAATCAACTTCTGTCACCTCAGTGATACATTTTGGGATAGTACCTAAAGTTTAAAGCAGAAATTGGGGCACTTTTGAAATTTTCATTTTTGACCAAAATCGACAGGTCCGGGGCTTAGGGAATTTCTCATATGCCACAAAACGGTTGAAGCTCCTGTTCAAAAATGATGCTCCGAAATCAACTTCTGTCACTTCAGTGATACATTTTGGGATAGTACCTAAAGTTTAAAGCAGAAATTGGGGCACTTTTGAAATTTTCATTTTTGACCAAAATCGGCAGGTCCGGGCTTAGGGAATTTCTCATATGCCACAAAACGGTTGAAGCTCCTGTTCAAAAATGATGCTCAGAAATCAACTTCTGTCACCTCAGTGATACATTTTGGGATAGTACCTAAAGTTTAAAGCAGAAATTGGGGCACTTTTGAAATTTTCATTTTTGACCAAAATCGACAGGTCCGGGGCTTAGGGAATTTCTCATATGCCACAAAACGGTTGAAGCTCCTGTTCAAAAATGATGCTCCGAAATCAACTTCTGTCACCTCAGTGATACATTTTGGGATAGTACCTAAAGTTTAAAGCAGAAATTGGGGGCACTTTTGAAATGTTCATTTTTGACCAAAATCGACAGGTCCGGGGCTTAGGGAATTTCTCATATGCCACAAAACGGTAGAAGCTCCTGTTCAAAAATGATGCTCCGAAATCAACTTCTGTCACCTCAGTGATACATTTTGGGATAGTACATAAAGTTTAAAGCAGAAATTGGGGCACTTTTGAAATTTTCATTTTTGACCAAAATCGGCAGGTCCGGGGCTTAGGGAATTTCTCATATGCCACAAAACGGTTGAAGCTCCTGTTCAAAAATGATGCTCCGAAATCAACTTCTGTCACCTCAGTGATACATTTTGGGATAGTACCTAAAGTTTAAAGCAGAAATTGGGGCACTTTTGAAATTTTCATTTTTGACCAAAATCGACAGGTCCGGGGCTTAGGGAATTTCTCATATGCCACAAAACGGTTGAAGCTCCTGTTCAAAAATGATGCTCCGAAATCAACTTCTGTCACTTCAGTGATACATTTTGGGATAGTACCTAAAGTTTAAAGCAGAAATTGGGGCACTTTTGAAATTTTCATTTTTGACCAAAATCGACAGGTCCGGGGCTTAGGGAATTTCTCATATGCCACAAAACGGTAGAAGCTCCTGTTCAAAAATGATGCTCCGAAATCAACTTCTGTCACCTCAGTGATACATTTTGGGATAGTACCTAAAGTTTAAAGCAGAAATTGGGGCACTTTTGAAATTTTCATTTTTGACCAAAATCGACAGGTCCGGGGCTTAGGGAATTTCTCATATGCCACAAAACGGTTGAAGCTCCTGTTCAAAAATGATGCTCAGAAATCAACTTCTGTCACCTCAGTGATACATTTTGGGATAGTACCTAAAGTTTAAAGCAGAAATTGGGGCACTTTTGAAATTTTCATTTTTGACCAAAATCGACAGGTCCGGGGCTTAGGGAATTTCTCATATGCCACAAAACGGTTGAAGCTCCTGTTCAAAAATGATGCTCCGAAATCAACTTCTGTCACCTCAGTGATACATTTTGGGATAGTACCTAAAGTTTAAAGCAGAAATTGGGGCACTTTTGAAATGTTCATTTTTGACCAAAATCGACAGGTCCGGGGCTTAGGGAATTTCTCATATGCCACAAAACGGTAGAAGCTCCTGTTCAAAAATGATGCTCCGAAATCAACTTCTGTCACCTCAGTGATACATTTTGGGATAGTACATAAAGTTTAAAGCAGAAATTGGGGCACTTTTGAAATTTTCATTTTTGACCAAAATCGACAGGTCCGGGGCTTAGGGAATTTCTCATATGCCACACAACGGTTGAAGCTCCTGTTCAAAAATGATGCTCCGAAATCAACTTCTGTCACCTCAGTGATACGTTTTGGGATAGTACCTAAAGTTTAAAGCAGAAATTGGGGCACTTTTGAAATTTTCATTTTTGACCAAAATCGACAGGTCCGGGGCTTAGGGAATTTCTCATATGCCACAAAACGGTAGAAGCTCCTGTTCAAAAATGATGCTCCGAAATCAACAACTGTCACCTCAGTGATACATTTTGGGATAGTACCTAAAGTTTAAAGCAGAAATTGGGGCACTTTTGAAATTTTCATTTTTGACCAAAATCGACAGGTCCGGGGCTTAGGGAATTTCTCATATGCCACAAAACGGTTGAAGCTCCTGTTCAAAAATGATGCTCCGAAATCAACTTCTGTCACTTCAGTGATACATTTTGGGATAGTACCTAAAGTTTAAAGCAGAAATTGGGGCACTTTTGAAATTTAAATTTTTGACCAAAATCGGCAGGTCCGGGGCTTAGGGAATTTCTCATATGCCACAAAACGGTTGAAGCTCCTGTTCAAAAATGATGCTCCGAAATCAACTTCTGTCACCTCAGTGATACATTTTGGGATAGTACCTAAAGTTTAAAGCAGAAATTGGGGCACTTTTGAAATTTTCATTTTTGACCAAAATCGACAGGTCCGGGGCTTAGGGAATTTCTCATATGCCACAAAACGGTTGAAGCTCCTGTTCAAAAATGATGCTCCGAAATCAACTTCTGTCACTTCAGTGATACATTTTGGGATAGTACCTAAAGTTTAAAGCAGAAATTGGGGCACTTTTGAAATTTTCATTTTTGACCAAAATCGGCAGGTCCGGGGCTTAGGGAATTTCTCATATGCCACAAAACGGTTGAAGCTCCTGTTCAAAAATGATGCTCAGAAATCAACTTCTGTCACCTCAGTGATACATTTTGGGATAGTACCTAAAGTTTAAAGCAGAAATTGGGGCACTTTTGAAATTTTCATTTTTGACCAAAATCGACAGGTCCGGGGCTTAGGGAATTTCTCATATGCCACAAAACGGTAGAAGCTCCTGTTCAAAAATGATGCTCCGAAATCAACAACTGTCACCTCAGTGATACATTTTGGGATAGTACCTAAAGTTTAAAGCAGAAATTGGGGCACTTTTGAAATTTTCATTTTTGACCAAAATCGACAGGTCCGGGGCTTAGGGAATTTCTCATATGCCACAAAACGGTTGAAGCTCCTGTTCAAAAATGATGCTCCGAAATCAACTTCTGTCACTTCAGTGATACATTTTTGGGATAGTACCTAAAGTTTAAAGCAGAAATTGGGGCACTTTTGAAATTTTCATTTTTGACCAAAATCGGCAGGTCCGGGGCCTAGGGAATTTCTCATATGCCACAAAACGGTTGAAGCTCCTGTTCAAAAATGATGCTCCGAAATCAACTTCTGTCACCTCAGTGATACATTTTGGGATAGTACCTAAAGTTTAAAGCAGAAATTGGGGCACTTTTGAAATTTCATTTTTGACCAAAATCGACAGGTCCGGGGCTTAGGGAATTTCTCATATGCCACAAAACGGTTGAAGCTCCTGTTCAAAAATGATGCTCCGAAATCAACTTCTGTCACCTCAGTGATACATTTTGGGATAGTACCTAAAGTTTAAAGCAGAAATTGGGGCACTTTTGAAATGTTCATTTTTGACCAAAATCGACAGGTCCGGGGCTTAGGGAATTTCTCATATGCCACAAAACGGTAGAAGCTCCTGTTCAAAAATGATGCTCCGAAATCAACTTCTGTCACCTCAGTGATACATTTTGGGATAGTACATAAAGTTTAAAGCAGAAATTGGGGCACTTTTGAAATGTTCATTTTTGACCAAAATCGACAGGTCCGGGGCTTAGGGAATTTCTCATATGCCACAAAACGGTAGAAGCTCCTGTTCAAAAATGATGCTCCGAAATCAACTTCTGTCACCTCAGTGATACATTTTGGGATAGTACCTAAAGTTTAAAGCAGAAATTGGGGCACTTTTGAAATTTTCATTTTTGACCAAAATCGACAGGTCCGGGGCTTAGGGAATTTCTCATATGCCACAAAACGGTAGAAGCTCCTGTTCAAAAATGATGCTCCGAAATCAACTTCTGTCACCTCAGTGATACATTTTGGGATAGTACCTAAAGTTTAAAGCAGAAATTGGGGCACTTTTGAAATTTTCATTTTTGACCAAAATCGACAGGTCCGGGGCTTAGGGAATTTCTCATATGCCACAAAACGGTTGAAGCTCCTGTTCAAAAATGATGCTCCGAAATCAACTTCTGTCACTTCAGTGATACATTTTGGGATAGTACCTAAAGTTTAAAGCAGAAATTGGGGCACTTTTGAAATTTTCATTTTTGACCAAAATCGACAGGTCCGGGGCTTAGGGAATTTCTCATATGCCACAAAACGGTTGAAGCTCCTGTTCAAAAATGATGCTCCGAAATCAACTTCTGTCACTTCAGTGATACATTTTGGGATAGTACCTAAAGTTTAAAGCAGAAATTGGGGCACTTTTGAAATTTTCATTTTTGACCAAAATCGACAGGTCCGGGGCTTAGGGAATTTCTCATATGCCACAAAACGGTTGAAGCTCCTGTTCAAAAATGATGCTCCGAAATCAACTTCTGTCACCTCAGTGATACATTTTGGGATAGTACCTAAAGTTTAAAGCAGAAATTGGGGCACTTTTGAAATGTTCATTTTTGACCAAAATCGACAGGTCCGGGGCTTAGGGAATTTCTCATATGCCACAAAACGGTAGAAGCTCCTGTTCAAAAATGATGCTCCGAAATCAACTTCTGTCACCTCAGTGATACATTTTGGGATAGTACATAAAGTTTAAAGCAGAAATTGGGGCACTTTTGAAATGTTCATTTTTGACCAAAATCGACAGGTCCGGGGCTTAGGGAATTTCTCATATGCCACAAAACGGTAGAAGCTCCTGTTCAAAAATGATGCTCCGAAATCAACTTCTGTCACCTCAGTGATACATTTTGGGATAGTACCTAAAGTTTAAAGCAGAAATTGGGGCACTTTTGAAATTTTCTTTTTTGACCAAAATCGACAGGTCCGGGGCTTAGGGAATTTCTCATATGCCACAAAACGGTAGAAGCTCCTGTTCAAAAATGATGCTCCGAAATCAACTTCTGTCACCTCAGTGATACATTTTGGGATAGTACCTAAAGTTTAAAGCAGAAATTGGGGCACTTTTGAAATTTTCATTTTTGACCAAAATCGACAGGTCCGGGGCTTAGGGAATTTCTCATATGCCACAAAACGGTTGAAGCTCCTGTTCAAAAATGATGCTCCGAAATCAACTTCTGTCACTTCAGTGATACATTTTGGGATAGTACCTAAAGTTTAAAGCAGAAATTGGGGCACTTTTGAAATTTTCATTTTTGACCAAAATCGACAGGTCCGGGGCTTAGGGAATTTCTCATATGCCACAAAACGGTTGAAGCTCCTGTTCAAAAATGATGCTCCGAAATCAACTTCTGTCACTTCAGTGATACATTTTGGGATAGTACCTAAAGTTTAAAGCAGAAATTGGGGCACTTTTGAAATTTTCATTTTTGACCAAAATCGACAGGTCCGGGGCTTAGGGAATTTCTCATATGCCACAAAACGGTAGAAGCTCCTGTTCAAAAATGATGCTCCGAAATCAACTTCTGTCACCTCAGTGATACATTTTGGGATAGTACCTAAAGTTTAAAGCAGAAATTGGGGCACTTTTGAAATTTTCATTTTTGACCAAAATCGACAGGTCCGGGGCTTAGGGAATTTCTCATATGCCACAAAACGGTTGAAGCTCCTGTTCAAAAATGATGCTCAGAAATCAACTTCTGTCACCTCAGTGATACATTTTGGGATAGTACCTAAAGTTTAAAGCAGAAATTGGGGCACTTTTGAAATTTTCATTTTTGACCAAAATCGACAGGTCCGGGGCTTAGGGAATTTCTCATATGCCACAAAACGGTTGAAGCTCCTGTTCAAAAATGATGCTCCGAAATCAACTTCTGTCACCTCAGTGATACATTTTGGGATAGTACCTAAAGTTTAAAGCAGAAATTGGGGCACTTTTGAAATGTTCATTTTTGACCAAAATCGACAGGTCCGGGGCTTAGGGAATTTCTCATATGCCACAAAACGGTAGAAGCTCCTGTTCAAAAATGATGCTCCGAAATCAACTTCTGTCACCTCAGTGATACATTTTGGGATAGTACATAAAGTTTAAAGCAGAAATTGGGGCACTTTTGAAATTTTCATTTTTGACCAAAATCGACAGTTCCGGGGCTTAGGGAATTTCTCATATGCCACACAACGGTTGAAGCTCCTGTTCAAAAATGATGCTCCGAAATCAACTTCTGTCACCTCAGTGATACGTTTTGGGATAGTACCTAAAGTTTAAAGCAGAAATTGGGGCACTTTTGAAATTTTCATTTTTGACCAAAATCGACAGGTCCGGGGCTTAGGGAATTTCTCATATGCCACAAAACGGTAGAAGCTCCTGTTCAAAAATGATGCTCCGAAATCAACAACTGTCACCTCAGTGATACATTTTGGGATAGTACCTAAAGTTTAAAGCAGAAATTGGGGCACTTTTGAAATTTTCATTTTTGACCAAAATCGACAGGTCCGGGGCTTAGGGAATTTCTCATATGCCACAAAACGGTTGAAGCTCCTGTTCAAAAATGATGCTCCGAAATCAACTTCTGTCACTTCAGTGATACATTTTGGGATAGTACCTAAAGTTTAAAGCAGAAATTCGGGCACTTTTGAAATTTTCATTTTTGACCAAAATCGGCAGGTCCGGGGCTTAGGGAATTTCTCATATGCCACAAAACGGTTGAAGCTCCTGTTCAAAAATGATGCTCCGAAATCAACTTCTGTCACCTCAGTGATACATTTTGGGATAGTACCTAAAGTTTAAAGCAGAAATTGGGGCACTTTTGAAATTTTCATTTTTGACCAAAATCGACAGGTGTGGGGCTTAGGGAATTTCTCATATGCCACAAAACGGTTGAAGCTCCTGTTCAAAAATGATGCTCCGAAATCAACTTCTGTCACTTCAGTGATACATTTTGGGATAGTACCTAAAGTTTAAAGCAGAAATTGGGGCACTTTTGAAATTTTCATTTTTGACCAAAATCGGCAGGTCCGGGGCTTAGGGAATTTCTCATATGCCACAAAACGGTTGAAGCTCCTGTTCAAAAATGATGCTCCGAAATCAACTTCTGTCACCTCAGTGATACATTTTGGGATAGTACCTAAAGTTTAAAGCAGAAATTGGGGCACTTTTGAAATGTTCATTTTTGACCAAAATCGACAGGTCCGGGGCTTAGGGAATTTCTCATATGCCACAAAACGGTAGAAGCTCCTGTTCAAAAATGATGCTCCGAAATCAACTTCTGTCACCTCAGTGATACATTTTGGGATAGTACATACAGTTTAAAGCAGAAATTGGGGCACTTTTGAAATTTTCATTTTTGACCAAAATCGACAGGTCCGGGGCTTAGGGAATTTCTCATATGCCACACAACGGTTGAAGCTCCTGTTCAAAAATGATGCTCCGAAATCAACTTCTGTCACCTCAGTGATACGTTTTGGGATAGTACCTAAAGTTTAAAGCAGAAATTGGGGCACTTTTGAAATTTTCATTTTTGACCAAAATCGACAGGTCCGGGGCTTAGGGAATTTCTCATATGCCACAAAACGGTAGAAGCTCCTGTTCAAAAATGATGCTCCGAAATCAACAACTGTCACCTCAGTGATACATTTTGGGATAGTACCTAAAGTTTAAAGCAGAAATTGGGGCACTTTTGAAATTTTCATTTTTGACCAAAATCGACAGGTCCGGGGCTTAGGGAATTTCTCATATGCCACAAAACGGTTGAAGCTCCTGTTCAAAAATGATGCTCCGAAATCAACTTCTGTCACTTCAGTGATACATTTTGGGATAGTACCTAAAGTTTAAAGCAGAAATTGGGGCACTTTTGAAATTTTCATTTTTGACCAAAATCGGCAGGTCCGGGGCTTAGGGAATTTCTCATATGCCACAAAACGGTTGAAGCTCCTGTTCAAAAATGATGCTCCGAAATCAACTTCTGTCACCTCAGTGATACATTTTGGGATAGTACCTAAAGTTTAAAGCAGAAATTGGGGCACTTTTGAAATTTTCATTTTTGACCAAAATCGACAGGTCCGGGGCTTAGGGAATTTCTCATATGCCACAAAACGGTTGAAGCTCCTGTTCAAAAATGATGCTCCGAAATCAACTTCTGTCACTTCAGTGATACATTTTGGGATAGTACCTAAAGTTTAAAGCAGAAATTGGGGCACTTTTGAAATTTTCATTTTTGACCAAAATCGGCAGGTCCGGGGCTTAGGGAATTTCTCATATGCCACAAAACGGTTGAAGCTCCTGTTCAAAAATGATGCTCAGAAATCAACTTCTGTCACCTCAGTGATACATTTTGGGATAGTACCTAAAGTTTAAAGCAGAAATTGGGGCACTTTTGAAATTTTCATTTTTGACCAAAATCGACAGGTCCGGGGCTTAGGGAATTTCTCATATGCCACAAAACGGTAGAAGCTCCTGTTCAAAAATGATGCTCCGAAATCAACAACTGTCACCTCAGTGATACATTTTGGGATAGTACCTAAAGTTTAAAGCAGAAATTGGGGCACTTTTGAAATTTTCATTTTTGACCAAAATCGACAGGTCCGGGGCTTAGGGAATTTCTCATATGCCACAAAACGGTTGAAGCTCCTGTTCAAAAATGATGCTCCGAAATCAACTTCTGTCACTTCAGTGATACATTTTGGGATAGTACCTAAAGTTTAAAGCAGAAATTGGGGCACTTTTGAAATTTTCATTTTTGACCAAAATCGGCAGGTCCGGGGCCTAGGGAATTTCTCATATGCCACAAAACGGTTGAAGCTCCTGTTCAAAAATGATGCTCCGAAATCAACTTCTGTCACCTCAGTGATACATTTTGGGATAGTACCTAAAGTTTAAAGCAGAAATTGGGGCACTTTTGAAATTTTCATTTTTGACCAAAATCGACAGGTCCGGGGCTTAGGGAATTTCTCATATGCCACAAAACGGTTGAAGCTCCTGTTCAAAAATGATGCTCCGAAATCAACTTCTGTCACTTCAGTGATACATTTTGGGATAGTACCTAAAGTTTAAAGCAGAAATTGGGGCACTTTTGAAATTTTCATTTTTGACCAAAATCGGCAGGTCCGGGGCTTAGGGAATTTCTCATATGCCACAAAACGGTTGAAGCTCCTGTTCAAAAATGATGCTCAGAAATCAACTTCTGTCACCTCAGTGATACATTTTGGGATAGTACCTAAAGTTTAAAGCAGAAATTGGGGCACTTTTGAAATTTTCATTTTTGACCAAAATCGACAGGTCCGGGGCTTAGGGAATTTCTCATATGCCACAAAACGGTAGAAGCTCCTGTTCAAAAATGATGCTCCGAAATCAACTTCTGTCACCTCAGTGATACATTTTGGGATAGTACATAAAGTTTAAAGCAGAAATTGGGGCACTTTTGAAATTTTCATTTTTGACCAAAATCGGCAGGTCCGGGGCTTAGGGAATTTCTCATATGCCACAAAACGGTTGAAGCTCCTGTTCAAAAATGATGCTCCGAAATCAACTTCTGTCACCTCAGTGATACATTTTGGGATAGTACCTAAAGTTTAAAGCAGAAATTGGGGCACTTTTGAAATTTTCATTTTTGACCAAAATCGACAGGTCCGGGGCTTAGGGAATTTCTCATATGCCACAAAACGGTTGAAGCTCCTGTTCAAAAATGATGCTCCGAAATCAACTTCTGTCACTTCAGTGATACATTTTGGGATAGTACCTAAAGTTTAAAGCAGAAATTGGGGCACTTTTGAAATTTTCATTTTTGACCAAAATCGACAGGTCCGGGGCTTAGGGAATTTCTCATATGCCACAAAACGGTAGAAGCTCCTGTTCAAAAATGATGCTCCGAAATCAACTTCTGTCACCTCAGTGATACATTTTGGGATAGTACCTAAAGTTTAAAGCAGAAATTGGGGCACTTTTGAAATTTTCATTTTTGACCAAAATCGACAGGTCCGGGGCTTAGGGAATTTCTCATATGCCACAAAACGGTTGAAGCTCCTGTTCAAAAATGATGCTCAGAAATCAACTTCTGTCACCTCAGTGATACATTTTGGGATAGTACCTAAAGTTTAAAGCAGAAATTGGGGCACTTTTGAAATTTTCATTTTTGACCAAAATCGACAGGTCCGGGGCTTAGGGAATTTCTCATATGCCACAAAACGGTTGAAGCTCCTGTTCAAAAATGATGCTCCGAAATCAACTTCTGTCACCTCAGTGATACATTTTGGGATAGTACCTAAAGTTTAAAGCAGAAATTGGGGCACTTTTGAAATGTTCATTTTTGACCAAAATCGACAGGTCCGGGGCTTAGGGAATTTCTCATATGCCACAAAACGGTAGAAGCTCCTGTTCAAAAATGATGCTCCGAAATCAACTTCTGTCACCTCAGTGATACATTTTGGGATAGTACATAAAGTTTAAAGCAGAAATTGGGGCACTTTTGAAATTTTCATTTTTGACCAAAATCGACAGGTCCGGGGCTTAGGGAATTTCTCATATGCCACACAACGGTTGAAGCTCCTGTTCAAAAATGATGCTCCGAAATCAACTTCTGTCACCTCAGTGATACGTTTTGGGATAGTACCTAAAGTTTAAAGCAGAAATTGGGGCACTTTTGAAATTTTCATTTTTGACCAAAATCGACAGGTCCGGGGCTTAGGGAATTTCTCATATGCCACAAAACGTTAGAAGCTCCTGTTCAAAAATGATGCTCCGAAATCAACAACTGTCACCTCAGTGATACATTTTGGGATAGTACCTAAAGTTTAAAGCAGAAATTGGGGCACTTTTGAAATTTTCATTTTTGACCAAAATCGACAGGTCCGGGGCTTAGGGAATTTCTCATATGCCACAAAACGGTTGAAGCTCCTGTTCAAAAATGATGCTCCGAAATCAACTTCTGTCACTTCAGTGATACATTTTGGGATAGTACCTAAAGTTTAAAGCAGAAATTGGGGCACTTTTGAAATTTTCATTTTTGACCAAAATCGGCAGGTCCGGGGCTTAGGGAATTTCTCATATGCCACAAAACGGTTGAAGCTCCTGTTCAAAAATGATGCTCCGAAATCAACTTCTGTCACCTCAGTGATACATTTTGGGATAGTACCTAAAGTTTAAAGCAGAAATTGGGGCACTTTTGAAATTTTCATTTTTGACCAAAATCGACAGGTCCGGGGCTTAGGGAATTTCTCATATGCCACAAAACGGTTGAAGCTCCTGTTCAAAAATGATGCTCCGAAATCAACTTCTGTCACTTCAGTGATACATTTTGGGATAGTAACTAAAGTTTAAAGCAGAAATTGGGGCACTTTTGAAATTTTCATTTTTGACCAAAATCGGCAGGTCCGGGGCTTAGGGAATTTCTCATATGCCACAAAACGGTTGAAGCTCCTGTTCAAAAATGATGCTCAGAAATCAACTTCTGTCACCTCAGTGATACATTTTGGGATAGTACCTAAAGTTTAAAGCAGAAATTGGGGCACTTTTGAAATTTTCATTTTTGACCAAAATCGACAGGTCCGGGGCTTAGGGAATTTCTCATATGCCACAAAACGGTAGAAGCTCCTGTTCAAAAATGATGCTCCGAAATCAACAACTGTCACCTCAGTGATACATTTTGGGATAGTACCTAAAGTTTAAAGCAGAAATTGGGGCACTTTTGAAATTTTCATTTTTGACCAAAATCGACAGGTCCGGGGCTTAGGGAATTTCTCATATGCCACAAAACGGTTGAAGCTCCTGTTCAAAAATGATACTCCGAAATCAACTTCTGTCACTTCAGTGATACATTTTGGGATAGTACCTAAAGTTTAAAGCAGAAATTGGGGCACTTTTGAAATTTTCATTTTTGACCAAAATCGGCAGGTCCGGGGCTTAGGGAATTTCTCATATGCCACAAAACGGTTGAAGCTCCTGTTCAAAAATGATGCTCCGAAATCAACTTCTGTCACCTCAGTGATACATTTTGGGATAGTACCTAAAGTTTAAAGCAGAAATTGGGGCACTTTTGAAATTTTCATTTTTGACCAAAATCGACAGGTCCGGGGCTTAGGGAATTTCTCATATGCCACAAAACGGTTGAAGCTCCTGTTCAAAAATGATGCTCCGAAATCAACTTCTGTCACTTCAGTGATACATTTTGGGATAGTACCTAAAGTTTAAAGCAGAAATTGGGGCACTTTTGAAATTTTCATTTTTGACCAAAATCGGCAGGTCCGGGGCTTAGGGAATTTCTCATATGCCACAAAACGGTTGAAGCTCCTGTTCAAAAATGATGCTCAGAAATCAACTTCTGTCACCTCAGTGATACATTTTGGGATAGTACCTAAAGTTTAAAGCAGAAATTGGGGCACTTTTGAAATTTTCATTTTTGACCAAAATCGACAGGTCCGGGGCTTAGGGAATTTCTCATATGCCACAAAACGGTTGAAGCTCCTGTTCAAAAATGATGCTCCGAAATCAACTTCTGTCACCTCAGTGATACATTTTGGGATAGTACCTAAAGTTTAAAGCAGAAATTGGGGCACTTTTGAAATTTTCATTTTTGACCAAAATCGACAGGTCCGGGGCTTAGGGAATTTCTCATATGCCACAAAACGGTTGAAGCTCCTGTTCAAAAATGATGCTCCGAAATCAACTTCTGTCACTTCAGTGATACATTTTGGGATAGTACCTAAAGTTTAAAGCAGAAATTGGGGCACTTTTGAAATTTTCATTTTTGACCAAAATCGGCAGGTCCGGGGCTTAGGGAATTTCTCATATGCCACAAAACGGTTGAAGCTCCTGTTCAAAAATGATGCTCAGAAATCAACTTCTGTCACCTCAGTGATACATTTTGGGATAGTACCTAAAGTTTAAAGCAGAAATTGGGGCACTTTTGAAATTTTCATTTTTGACCAAAATCGACAGGTCCGGGGCTTAGGGAATTTCTCATATGCCACAAAACGGTAGAAGCTCCTGTTCAAAAATGATGCTCCGAAATCAACTTCTGTCACCTCAGTGATACATTTTGGGATAGTACCTAAAGTTTAAAGCAGAAATTGGGGCACTTTTGAAATGTTCATTTTTGACCAAAATCGACAGGTCCGGGGCTTAGGGAATTTCTCATATGCCACAAAACGGTTGAAGCTCCTGTTCAAAAATGATGCTCCGAAATCAACTTCTGTCACCTCAGTGATACATTTTGGGATAGTACCTAAAGTTTAAAGCAGAAATTGGGGCACTTTTGAAATTTTCATTTTTGACCAAAATCGACAGGTCCGTGGCTTAATGAATTTCTCATATGCCACAAAACGGTAGAAGCTCCTGTTCAAAAATGATGCTCCGAAATCAACTTCTGTCACCTCAGTGATACATTTTGGGATAGTACCTAAAGTTTAAAGCAGAAATTGGGGCACTTTTGAAATTTTCATTTTTGACCAAAATCGACAGGTCCGGGGCTTAGGGAATTTCTCATATGCCACAAAACGGTAGAAGCTCCTGTTCAAAAATGATGCTCCGAAATCAACTTCTGTCACCTCAGTGATACATTTTGGGATAGTACCTAAAGTTTAAAGCAGAAATTGGGGCACTTTTGAAATTTTCATTTTTGACCAAAATCGGCAGGTCCGGGGCTTAGGGAATTTCTCATATGCCACAAAACGGTTGAAGCTCCTGTTCAAAAATGATGCTCAGAAATCAACTTCTGTCACCTCAGTGATACATTTTGGGATAGTACCTAAAGTTTAAAGCAGAAATTGGGGCACTTTTGAAATTTTCATTTTTGACCAAAATCGGCAGGTCCGGGGCTTAGGGAATTTCTCATATGCCACAAAACGGTTGAAGCTCCTGTTCAAAAATGATGCTCCGAAATCAACTTCTGTCACCTCAGTGATACATTTTGGGATAGTACCTAAAGTTTAAAGCAGAAATTGGGGCACTTTTGAAATTTTCATTTTTGACCAAAATCGACAGGTCCGGGGCTTAGGGAATTTCTCATATGCCACAAAACGGTTGAAGCTCCTGTTCAAAAATGATGCTCCGAAATCAACTTCTGTCACTTCAGTGATACATTTTGGGATAGTACCTAAAGTTTAAAGCAGAAATTGGGGCACTTTTGAAATTTTCATTTTTGACCAAAATCGGCAGGTCCGGGGCTTAGGGAATTTCTCATATGCCACAAAACGGTTGAAGCTCCTGTTCAAAAATGATGCTCAGAAATCAACTTCTGTCACCTCAGTGATACATTTTGGGATAGTACCTAAAGTTTAAAGCAGAAATTGGGGCACTTTTGAAATTTTCATTTTTGACCAAAATCGACAGGTCCGGGGCTTAGGGAATTTCTCATATGCCACAAAACGGTAGAAGCTCCTGTTCAAAAATGATGCTCCGAAATCAACTTCTGTCACCTCAGTGATACATTTTGGGATAGTACCTAAAGTTTAAAGCAGAAATTGGGGCACTTTTGAAATGTTCATTTTTGACCAAAATCGACAGGTCCGGGGCTTAGGGAATTTCTCATATGCCACAAAACGGTTGAAGCTCCTGTTCAAAAATGATGCTCCGAAATCAACTTCTGTCACCTCAGTGATACATTTTGGGATAGTACCTAAAGTTTAAAGCAGAAATTGGGGCACTTTTGAAATTTTCATTTTTGACCAAAATCGACAGGTCCGTGGCTTAATGAATTTCTCATATGCCACAAAACGGTAGAAGCTCCTGTTCAAAAATGATGCTCCGAAATCAACTTCTGTCACCTCAGTGATACATTTTGGGATAGTACCTAAAGTTTAAAGCAGAAATTGGGGCACTTTTGAAATTTTCATTTTTGACCAAAATCGACAGGTCCGGGGCTTAGGGAATTTCTCATATGCCACAAAACGGTAGAAGCTCCTGTTCAAAAATGATGCTCCGAAATCAACTTCTGTCACCTCAGTGATACATTTTGGGATAGTACCTAAAGTTTAAAGCAGAAATTGGGGCACTTTTGAAATTTTCATTTTTGACCAAAATCGACAGGTCCGGGGCTTAGGGAATTTCTCATATGCCACAAAACGGTTGAAGCTCCTGTTCAAAAATGATGCTCCGAAATCAACTTCTGTCACCTCAGTGATACATTTTGGGATAGTACCTAAAGTTTAAAGCAGAAATTGGGGCACTTTTGAAATTTTCATTTTTGACCAAAATCGACAGGTCCGGGGCTTAGGGAATTTCTCACATGCCACAAAACGGTAGAAGCTCCTGTTCAAAAATGATGCTCCGAAATCAACTTCTGTCACCTCAGTGATACATTTTGGGATAGTACCTAAAGTTTAAAGCAGAAATTGGGGCACTTTTGAAATTTTCATTTTTGACCAAAATCGACAGGTCCGGGGCTTAGGGAATTTCTCATATGCCACAAAACGGTTGAAGCTCCTGTTCAAAAATGATGCTCCGAAATCAACTTCTGTCACCTCATTGATACATTTTGGGATAGTACCTAAAGTTTAAAGCAGAAATTGGGGCACTTTTGAAATTTTCATTTTTGACCAAAATCGACAGGTCCGGGGCTTAGGGAATTTCTCATATGCCACAAAACGGTTGAAGCTCCTGTTCAAAAATGATGCTCCGAAATCAACTTCTGTCACCTCAGTGATACATTTTGGGATAGTACCTAAAGTTTAAAGCAGAAATTGGGGCACTTTTGAAATTTTCATTTTTGACCAAAATCGACAGGTCCGGGGCTTAGGGAATTTCTCATATGCCACAAAACGGTAGAAGCTCCTGTTCAAAAATGATGCTCCGAAATCAACTTCTGTCACCTCAGTGATACAGTTTGGGATAGTACCTAAAGTTTAAAGCAGAAATTGGGGCACTTTTGAAATTTTCATTTTTGACCAAAATCGACAGGTCCGGGGCTTAGGGAATTTCTCATATGCCACAAAACGGTTGAAGCTCCTGTTCAAAAATGATGCTCCGATATCAACTTCTGTCACCTCAGTGATACATTTTGGGATAGTACCTAAAGTTTAAAGCAGAAATTGGGGCACTTTTGAAATTTTCATTTTTGACCAAAATCGACAGGTCCGGGGCTTAGGGAATTTCTCATATGCCACAAAACGGTTGAAGCTCCTGTTCAAAAATGATGCTCCGAAATCAACTTCTGTCACCTCAGTGATACATTTTGGGATAGTACCTAAAGTTTAAAGCAGAAATTGGGGCACTTTTGAAATTTTCATTTTTGACCAAAATCGGCAGGTCCGGGGCTTAGGGAATTTCTCATATGCCACAAAACGGTTGAAGCTCCTGTTCAAAAATGATGCTCCGAAATCAACTTCTGTCACCTCAGTGATACATTTTGGGATAGTACCTAAAGTTTAAAGCAGAAATTGGGGCACTTTTGAAATTTTCATTTTTGACCAAAATCGACAGGTCCGGGGCTTAGGGAATTTCTCATATGCCACAAAACGGTAGAAGCTCCTGTTCAAAAATGATGCTCCGAAATCAACTTCTGTCTCCTCAGTGATACAGTTTGGGATAGTACCTAAAGTTTAAAGCAGAAATTGGGGCACTTTTGAAATTTTCATTTTTGACCAAAATCGACAGGTCCGGGGCTTAGGGAATTTCTCATATGCCACAAAACGGTTGAAGCTCCTGTTCAAAAATGATGCTCCGATATCAACTTCTGTCACCTCAGTGATACATTTTGGGATAGTACCTAAAGTTTAAAGCAGAAATTGGGGCACTTTTGAAATTTTCATTTTTGACCAAAATTGACAGGTCCGGGGCTTAGGGAATTTCTCATATGCAACAAAACGGTAGAAGCTCCTGTTCAAAAATGATGCTCCGAAAACAACAACTGTCACCTCAGTGATACATTTTGGGATAGTACCTAAAGTTTAAAGCAGAAATTGGGGCACTTTGGAAATTTTCATTTTTGACCAAAATCGACAGGTCCGGGGCTTAGGGAATTTCTCATATGCCACAAAACGGTTGAAGCTCCTGTTCAAAAATGATGCTCCGAAATCAACTTCTGTCACCTCAGTGATACATTTTGGGATAGTACCTAAAGTTTAAAGCAGAAATTGGGGCACTTTTGAAATTTTCATTTTTGACCAAAATCGACAGGTCCGGGGCTTAGGGAATTTCTCATATGCCACAAAACGGTTGAAGCTCCTGTTCAAAAATGATGCTCCGAAATCAACTTCTGTCACCTCATTGATACATTTTGGGATAGTACCTAAAGTTTAAAGCAGAAATTGGGGCACTTTTGAAATTTTCATTTTTGACCAAAATCGATAGGTCCGGGGCTTAGGGAATTTCTCATATGCCACAAAACGGTAGAAGCTCCTGTTCAAAAATGATGCTCCGAAATCAACTTCTGTCACCTCAGTGAAACAGTTTGGGATAGTACCTAAAGTTTAAAGCAGAAATTGGGGCACTTTTGAAATTTTCATTTTTGACCAAAATCGACAGGTCCGGGGCTTAGGGAATTTCTCATATGCCACAAAACGGTTGAAGCTCCTGTTCAAAAATGATGCTCCGATATCAACTTCTGTCACCTCAGTGATACATTTTGGGATAGTACCTAAAGTTTAAAGCAGAAATTGGGGCACTTTTGAAATTTTCATTTTTGACCAAAATCGACAGGTCCGGGGCTTAGGGAATTTCTCATATGCCACAAAACGGTTGAAGCTCCTGTTCAAAAATGATGCTCCGAAATCAACTTCTGTCACCTCAGTGATACATTTTGGGATAGTACCTAAAGTTTAAAGCAGAAATTGGGGCACTTTTGAAATTTTCATTTTTGACCAAAATCGGCAGGTCCGGGGCTTAGGGAATTTCTCATATGCCACAAAACGGTTGAAGCTCCTGTTCAAAAATGATGCTCCGAAATCAACTTCTGTCACCTCAGTGATACATTTTGGGATAGTACCTAAAGTTTAAAGCAGAAATTGGGGCACTTTTGAAATTTTCATTTTTGACCAAAATCGACAGGTCCGGGGCTTAGGGAATTTCTCATATGCCACAAAACGGTAGAAGCTCCTGTTCAAAAATGATGCTCCGAAATCAACTTCTGTCACCTCAGTGATACAGTTTGGGATAGTACCTAAAGTTTAAAGCAGAAATTGGGGCACTTTTGAAATTTTCATTTTTGACCAAAATCGACAGGTCCGGGGCTTAGGGAATTTCTCATATGCCACAAAACGGTTGAAGCTCCTGTTCAAAAATGATGCTCCGATATCAACTTCTGTCACCTCAGTGATACATTTTGGGATAGTACCTAAAGTTTAAAGCAGAAATTGGGGCACTTTTGAAATTTTCATTTTTGACCAAAATTGACAGGTCCGGGGCTTAGGGAATTTCTCATATGCAACAAAACGGTAGAAGCTCCTGTTCAAAAATGATGCTCCGAAATCAACAACTGTCACCTCAGTGATACATTTTGGGATAGTACCTAAAGTTTAAAGCAGAAATTGGGGCACTTTGGAAATTTTCATTTTTGACCAAAATCGACAGGTCCGGGGCTTAGGGAATTTCTCATATGCCACAAAACGGTTGAAGCTCCTGTTCAAAAATGATGCTCCGAAATCAACTTCTGTCACCTCAGTGATACATTTTGGGATAGTACCTAAAGTTTAAAGCAGAAATTGGGGCACTTTTGAAATTTTCATTTTTGACCAAAATCGACAGGTCCGGGGCTTAGGGAATTTCTCACATGCCACAAAACGGTAGAAGCTCCTGTTCAAAAATGATGCTCCGAAATCAACTTCTGTTACCTCAGTGATACATTTTGGGATAGTACCTAAAGTTTAAAGCAGAAATTGGGGCACTTTTGAAATTTTCATTTTTGACCAAAATCGACAGGTCCGGGGCTTAGGGAATTTCTCACATGCCACAAAACGGTTGAAGCTCCTGTTCAAAAATGATGCTCCGAAATCAACTTCTGTCACCTCAGTGATACATTTTGGGATAGTACCTAAAGTTTAAAGCAGAAATTGGGGCACTTTTGAAATTTTCATTTTTGACCAAAATCGACAGGTCCGGGGCTTAGGGAATTTCTCACATGCCACAAAACGGTAGAAGCTCCTGTTCAAAAATGATGCTCCGAAATCAACTTCTGTCACCTCAGTGATACATTTTGGGATAGTACCTAAAGTTTAAAGCAGAAATTGGGGCACTTTTGAAATTTTCATTTTTGACCAAAATCGACAGGTCCGGGGCTTAGGGAATTTCTCACATGCCACAAAACGGTAGAAGCTCCTGTTCAAAAATGATGCTCCGAAATCAACTTCTGTTACCTCAGTGATACATTTTGGGATAGTACCTAAAGTTTAAAGCAGAAATTGGGGCACTTTTGAAATTTTCATTTTTGACCAAAATCGACAGGTCCGGGGCTTAGGGAATTTCTCACATGCCACAAAACGGTTGAAGCTCCTGTTCAAAAATGATGCTCCGAAATCAACTTCTGTCACCTCAGTGATACATTTTGGGATAGTACCTAAAGTTTAAAGCAGAAATTGGGGCACTTTTGAAATTTTCATTTTTGACCAAAATCGACAGGTCCGGGGCTTAGGGAATTTCTCACATGCCACAAAACGGTAGAAGCTCCTGTTCAAAAATGATGCTCCGAAATCAACTTCTGTCACCTCAGTGATACATTTTGGGATAGTACCTAAAGTTTAAAGCAGAAATTGGGGCACTTTTGAAATTTTCATTTTTGACCAAAATCGACAGGTCCGGGGCTTAGGGAATTTCTCATATGCCACAAAACGGTTGAAGCTCCTGTTCAAAAATGATGCTCCGAAATCAACTTCTGTCACCTCAGTGATACATTTTGGGATAGTACCTAAAGTTTAAAGCAGAAATTGGGGCACTTTTGAAATTTTTATTTTTGACCAAAATCGACAGGTCCGGGGCTTAGGGAATTTCTCACATGCCACAAAACGGTAGAAGCTCCTGTTCAAAAATGATGCTCCGAAATCAACTTCTGTTACCTCAGTGATACATTTTGGGATAGTACCTAAAGTTTAAAGCAGAAATTGGGGCACTTTTGAAATTTTCATTTTTGACCAAAATCGACAGGTCCGGGGCTTAGGGAATTTCTCACATGCCACAAAACGGTTGAAGCTCCTGTTCAAAAATGATGCTCCGAAATCAACTTCTGTCACCTCAGTGATACATTTTGGGATAGTACCTAAAGTTTAAAGCAGAAATTGGGGCACTTTTGAAATTTTCATTTTTGACCAAAATCGGCAGGTCCGCGGCTTAGGGAATTTCTCATATGCCACAAAACGGTTGAAGCTCCTGTTCAAAAATGATGCTCCGAAATCAACTTCTGTCACCTCAGTGATACATTTTGGGATAGTACCTAAAGTTTAAAGCAGAAATTGGGGCACTTTTGAAATTTTCATTTTTGACCAAAATCGACAGGTCCGGCGCTTAGGGAATTTCTCATATGCCACAAAACGGTTGAAGCTCCTGTTCAAAAATGATGCTCCGAAATCAACTTCTGTCACCTCAGTGATACATTTTGGGATAGTACCTAAAGTTTAAAGCAGAAATTGGGGCACTTTGGAAATTTTCATTTTTGACCAAAATCGACAGGTCCGGGGCTTAGGGAATTTCTCATATGCCACAAAACGGTTGAAGCTCCTGTTCAAAAATGATGCTCCGAAATCAACTTCTGTCACCTCAGTGATACATTTTGGGATAGTACCTAAAGTTTAAAGCAGAAATTGGGGCACTTTTGAAATTTTCATTTTTGACCAAAATCGACAGGTCCGGGGCTTAGGGAATTTCTCACATGCCACAAAACGGTAGAAGCTCCTGTTCAAAAATGATGCTCCGAAATCAACTTCTGTTACCTCAGTGATACATTTTGGGATAGTACCTAAAGTTTAAAGCAGAAATTGGGGCACTTTTGAAATTTTCATTTTTGACCAAAATCGACAGGTCCGGGGCTTAGGGAATTTCTCACATGCCACAAAACGGTTGAAGCTCCTGTTCAAAAATGATGCTCCGAAATCAACTTCTGTCACCTCAGTGATACATTTTGGGATAGTACCTAAAGTTTAAAGCAGAAATTGGGGCACTTTTGAAATTTTCATTTTTGACCAAAATCGACAGGTCCGGGGCTTAGGGAATTTCTCACATGCCACAAAACGGTAGAAGCTCCTGTTCAAAAATGATGCTCCGAAATCAACTTCTGTCACCTCAGTGATACATTTTGGGATAGTACCTAAAGTTTAAAGCAGAAATTGGGGCACTTTTGAAATTTTCATTTTTGACCAAAATCGACAGGTCCGGGGCTTAGGGAATTTCTCATATGCCACAAAACGGTTGAAGCTCCTGTTAAAAAATAATGCTCCGAAATCAACTTCTGTCACCTCATTGATACATTTTGGGATAGTACCTAAAGTTTAAAGCAGAAATTGGGGCACTTTTGAAATTTTCATTTTTGACCAAAATCGACAGGTCCGGGGCTTAGGGAATTTCTCATATGCCACAAAACGGTTGAAGCTCCTGTTCAAAAATGATGCTCCGAAATCAACTTCTGTCACCTCAGTGATACATTTTGGGATAGTACCTAAAGTTTAAAGCAGAAATTGGGGCACTTTTGAAATTTTCATTTTTGACCAAAATCGGCAGGTCCGGGGCTTAGGGAATTTCTCACATGCCACAAAACGGTTGAAGCTCCTGTTCAAAAATGATGCTCCGAAATCAACTTCTGTCACCTCAGTGATACATTTTGGGATAGTACCTAAAGTTTAAAGCAGAAATTGGGGCACTTTTGAAATTTTCATTTTTGACCAAAATCGACAGGTCCGGGGCTTAGGGAATTTCTCATATGCCACAAAACGGTAGAAGCTCCTGTTCTAAAATGATGCTCCGAAATCAACTTCTGTCACCTCAGTGATACAGTTTGGGATAGTACCTAAAGTTTAAAGCAGAAATTGGGGCACTTTTGAAATTTTCATTTTTGACCAAAATCGACAGGTCCTGGGCTTAGGGAATTTCTCATATGCCACAAAACGGTTGAAGCTCCTGTTCAAAAATGATGCTCCGATATCAACTTCTGTCACCTCAGTGATACATTTTGGGATAGTACCTAAAGTTTAAAGCAGAAATTGGGGCACTTTTGAAATTTTTATTTTTGACCAAAATCGACAGGTCCGGGGCTTAGGGAATTTCTCACATGCCACAAAACGGTAGAAGCTCCTGTTCAAAAATGATGCTCCGAAATCAACTTCTGTTACCTCAGTGATACATTTTGGGATAGTACCTAAAGTTTAAAGCAGAAATTGGGGCACTTTTGAAATTTTCATTTTTGACCAAAATCGACAGGTCCGGGGCTTAGGGAATTTCTCACATGCCACAAAACGGTTGAAGCTCCTGTTCAAAAAAGATGCTCCGAAATCAACTTCTGTCACCTCAGTGATACATTTTGGGATAGTACCTAAAGTTTAAAGCAGAAATTGGGGCACTTTTGAAATTTTCATTTTTGACCAAAATCGGCAGGTCCGCGGCTTAGGGAATTTCTCATATGCCACAAAACGGTTGAAGCTCCTGTTCAAAAATGATGCTCCGAAATCAACTTCTGTCACCTCAGTGATACATTTTGGGATAGTACCTAAAGTTTAAAGCAGAAATTGGGGCACTTTTGAAATTTTCATTTTTGACCAAAATCGACAGGTCCGGGGCTTAGGGAATTTCTCATATGCCACAAAACGGTTGAAGCTCCTGTTCAAAAATGATGCTCCGAAATCAACTTCTGTCACCTCAGTGATACATTTTGGGATAGTACCTAAAGTTTAAAGCAGAAATTGGGGCACTTTTGAAATGTTCTTTTTTGACCAAAATCGACAGGTCCGGGGCTTAGGGAATTTCTCACATGCCACAAAACGGTTGAAGCTCCTGTTCAAAAATGATGCTCCGAAATCAACTTCTGTCACCTCAGTGATACATTTTGGGATAGTACCTAAAGTTTAAAGCAGAAATTGGGGCACTTTTGAAATTTTCATTTTTGACCAAAATCGACAGGTCCGGGGCTTAGGGAATTTCTCACATGCCACAAAACGGTAGAAGCTCCTGTTCAAAAATGATGCTCCGAAATCAACTTCTGTCACCTCAGTGATACATTTTGGGATAGTACCTAAAGTTTAAAGCAGAAATTGGGGCACTTTTGAAATTTTCATTTTTGACCAAAATCGACAGGTCCGGGGCTTAGGGAATTTCTCACATGCCACAAAACGGTAGAAGCTCCTGTTCAAAAATGATGCTCCGAAATCAACTTCTGTCACCTCAGTGATACATTTTGGGATAGTACCTAAAGTTTAAAGCAGAAATTGGGGCACTTTTGAAATTTTCATTTTTGACCAAAATCGACAGGTCCGGGGCTTAGGGAATTTCTCATATGCCACAAAACGGTTGAAGCTCCTGTTCAAAAATGATGCTCCGAAATCAACTTCTGTCACCTCAGTGATACATTTTGGGATAGTACCTAAAGTTTAAAGCAGAAATTGGGGCACTTTTGAAATTTTCATTTTTGACCAAAATCGACAGGTCCGGGGCTTAGGGAATTTCTCATATGCCACAAAACGGTTGAAGCTCCTGTTCAAAAATGATGCTCCGATATCAACTTCTGTCACCTCAATGATACATTTTGGGATAGTACCTAAAGTTTAAAGCAGAAATTGGGGCACTTTTGAAATTTTCATTTTTGACCAAAATCGACAGGTCCGGGGCTTAGGGAATTTCTCACATGCCACAAAACGGTAGAAGCTCCTGTTCAAAAATGATGCTCCGAAATCAACTTCTGTCACCTCAGTGATACATTTTGGGATAGTACCTAAAGTTTAAAGCAGAAATTGGGGCACTTTTGAAATTTTCATTTTTGACCAAAATCGACAGGTCCGGGGCTTAGGGAATTTCTCACATGCCACAAAACGGTAGAAGCTCCTGTTCAAAAATGATGCTCCGAAATCAACTTCTGTCACCTCAGTGATACATTTTGGGATAGTACCTAAAGTTTAAAGCAGAAATTGGGGCACTTTTGAAATTTTCATTTTTGACCAAAATCGACAGGTCCGGGGCTTAGGGAATTTCTCATATGCCACAAAACGGTTGAAGCTCCAGTTCAAAAATGATGCTCCGAAATCAACTTCTGTCACCTCAGTGATACATTTTGGGATAGTATCTAAAGTTTAAAGCAGAAATTGGGGCACTTTTGAAATTTTCATTTTTGACCAAAATCGACAGGTCCGGGGCTTATGGAATTCTCATATGCCACAAAACGGTTGAAGCTCCTGTTCAAAAATGATGCTCCGAAATCAACTTCTGTCACCTTAGTGATACATTTTGGGATAGTACCTAAAGTTTAAAGCAGAAATTGGGGCACTTTTGAAATTTTCATTTTTGACCAAAATCGACAGGTCCGGGGCTTAGGGAATTTCTCATATGCCACAAAACGGTAGAAGCTCCTGTTCAAAAATGATGCTCCGAAATCAACTTCTGTCACCTCAGTGATACATTTTGGGATAGTACCTAAAGTTTAAAGCAGAAATTGGGGCACTTTTGAAATTTTCATTTTTGACCAAAATCGGCAGGTCCGGGGCTTAGGGAATTTCTCATATGCCACAAAACGGTAGAAGCTCCTGTTCAAAAATGATGCTCCGAAATCAACTTCTGTCACCTCAGTGATACATTTTGGGATAGTACCTAAAGTTTAAAGCAGAAATTGGGGCACTTTTGAAATTTTCATTTTTGACCAAAATCGACAGGATTTGGGGCTTAGGGAATTTCTCATATGCCACAAAACGGTAGAAGCTCCTGTTCAAAAATGATGCTCCGAAATCAACAACTGTCACGTCAGTGATACATTTTGGGATAGTACCTAAAGTTTAAAGCAGAAATTGGGGCACTTTTGAAATTTTCATTTTTGACCAAAATCGACAGGTCCGGGGCTTAGGGAATTTCTCATATGCCACAAAACGGTTGAAGCTCCAGTTCAAAAATGATGCTCCGAAATCAACTTCTGTCACCTCAGTGATACATTTTGGGATAGTACCTAAAGTTTAAAGCAGAAATTGGGGCACTTTTGAAATGTTCTTTTTTGACCAAAATCGACAGGTCCGGGGCTTAGGGAATTTCTCACATGCCACAAAACGGTTGAAGCTCCTGTTCAAAAATGATGCTCCGAAATCAACTTCTGTCACCTCAGTGATACATTTTGGGATAGTACCTAAAGTTTAAAGCAGAAATTGGGGCACTTTTGAAATTTTCATTTTTGACCAAAATCGACAGGTCCGGGGCTTAGGGAATTTCTCACATGCCACAAAACGGTAGAAGCTCCTGTTCAAAAATGATGCTCCGAAATCAACTTCTGTCACCTCAGTGATACATTTTGGGATAGTACCTAAAGTTTAAAGCAGAAATTGGGGCACTTTTGAAATTTTCATTTTTGACCAAAATCGACAGGTCCGGGGCTTAGGGAATTTCTCACATGCCACAAAACGGTAGAAGCTCCTGTTCAAAAATGATGCTCCGAAATCAACTTCTGTCACCTCAGTGATACATTTTGGGATAGTACCTAAAGTTTAAAGCAGAAATTGGGGCACTTTTGAAATTTTCATTTTTGACCAAAATCGGCAGGTCCGGGGCTTAGGGAATTTCTCATATGCCACAAAACGGTTGAAGCTCCTGTTCAAAAATGATGCTCCGAAATCAACTTCTGTCACCTCAGTGATACATTTTGGGATAGTACCTAAAGTTTAAAGCAGAAATTGGGGCACTTTTGAAATTTTCATTTTTGACCAAAATCGACAGGTCCGGGGCTTAGGGAATTTCTCATATGCCACAAAACGGTTGAAGCTCCTGTTCAAAAATGATGCTCCGAAATCAACTTCTGTCACCTCAGTGATACATTTTGGGATAGTACCTAAAGTTTAAAGCAGAAATTGGGGCACTTTTGAAATTTTCATTTTTGACCAAAATCGACAGGTCCGGGGCTTAGGGAATTTCTCATATGCCACAAAACGGTTGAAGCTCCTGTTCAAAAATGATGCTCCGATATCAACTTCTGTCACCTCAATGATACATTTTGGGATAGTACCTAAAGTTTAAAGCAGAAATTGGGGCACTTTTGAAATTTTCATTTTTGACCAAAATCGACAGGTCCGGGGCTTATGGAATTCTCATATGCCACAAAACGGTTGAAGCTCCTGTTCAAAAATGATGCTCCGAAATCAACTTCTGTCACCTTAGTGATACATTTTGGGATAGTACCTAAAGTTTAAAGCAGAAATTGGGGCACTTTTGAAATTTTCATTTTTGACCAAAATCGACAGGTCCGGGGCTTAGGGAATTTCTCATATGCCACAAAACGGTAGAAGCTCCTGTTCAAAAATGATGCTCCGAAATCAACTTCTGTCACCTCAGTGATACATTTTGGGATAGTACCTAAAGTTTAAAGCAGAAATTGGGGCACTTTTGAAATTTTCATTTTTGACCAAAATCGGCAGGTCCGGGGCTTAGGGAATTTCTCATATGCCACAAAACGGTAGAAGCTCCTGTTCAAAAATGATGCTCCGAAATCAACTTCTGTCACCTCAGTGATACATTTTGGGATAGTACCTAAAGTTTAAAGCAGAAATTGGGGCACTTTTGAAATTTTCATTTTTGACCAAAATCGACAGGATTTGGGGCTTAGGGAATTTCTCATATGCCACAAAACGGTAGAAGCTCCTGTTCAAAAATGATGCTCCGAAATCAACAACTGTCACGTCAGTGATACATTTTGGGATAGTACCTAAAGTTTAAAGCAGAAATTGGGGCACTTTTGAAATTTTCATTTTTGACCAAAATCGACAGGTCCGGGGCTTAGGGAATTTCTCATATGCCACAAAACGGTAGAAGCTCCTGTTCAAAAATGATGCTCCGAAATCAACTTCTGTCACCTCAGTGATACATTTTGGGATAGTACCTAAAGTTTAAAGCAGAAATTGGGGCACTTTTGAAATGTTCTTTTTTGACCAAAATCGACAGGTCCGGGGCTTAGGGAATTTCTCACATGCCACAAAACGGTAGAAGCTCCTGTTCAAAAATGATGCTCCGATATCAACTTCTGTCACCTCAATGATACATTTTGGGATAGTACCTAAAGTTTAAAGCAGAAATTGGGGCACTTTTGAAATTTTCATTTTTGACCAAAATCGACAGGTCCGGGGCTTAGGGAATTTCTCACATGCCACAAAACGGTAGAAGCTCCTGTTCAAAAATGATGCTCCGAAATCAACTTCTGTCACCTCAGTGATACATTTTGGGATAGTACCTAAAGTTTAAAGCAGAAATTGGGGCACTTTTGAAATTTTCATTTTTGACCAAAATCGACAGGTCCGGGGCTTATGGAATTCTCATATGCCACAAAACGGTAGAAGCTCCTGTTCAAAAATGATGCTCCGAAATCAACTTCTGTCACCTTAGTGATACATTTTGGGATAGTACCTAAAGTTTAAAGCAGAAATTGGGGCACTTTTGAAATTTTCATTTTTGACCAAAATCGACAGGTCCGGGGCTTAGGGAATTTCTCATATGCCACAAAACGGTAGAAGCTCCTGTTCAAAAATGATGCTCCGAAATCAACTTCTGTCACCTCAGTGATACATTTTGGGATAGTACCTAAAGTTTAAAGCAGAAATTGGGGCACTTTTGAAATTTTCATTTTTGACCAAAATCGGCAGGTCCGGGGCTTAGGGAATTTCTCATATGCCACAAAACGGTAGAAGCTCCTGTTCAAAAATGATGCTCCGAAATCAACTTCTGTCACCTCAGTGATACATTTTGGGATAGTACCTAAAGTTTAAAGCAGAAATTGGGGCACTTTTGAAATTTTCATTTTTGACCAAAATCGACAGGATTTGGGGCTTAGGGAATTTCTCATATGCCACAAAACGGTAGAAGCTCCTGTTCAAAAATGATGCTCCGAAATCAACAACTGTCACGTCAGTGATACATTTTGGGATAGTACCTAAAGTTTAAAGCAGAAATTGGGGCACTTTTGAAATTTTCATTTTTGACCAAAATCGACAGGTCCGGGGCTTAGGGAATTTCTCATATGCCACAAAACGGTTGAAGCTCCTGTTCAAAAATGATGCTCCGAAATCAACTTCTGTCACCTCAGTGATACATTTTGGGATAGTACCTAAAGTTTAAAGCAGAAATTGGGGCACTTTTGAAATTTTCATTTTTGACCAAAATCGGCAGGTCCGGGGCTTAGGGAATTTCTCATATGCCACAAAACGGTAGAAGCTCCTGTTCAAAAATGATGCTCCGAAATCAACTTCTGTCACCTCAGTGATACATTTTGGGATAGTACCTAAAGTTTAAAGCAGAAATTGGGGCACTTTTGAAATTTTCATTTTTGACCAAAATCGACAGGATTTGGGGCTTAGGGAATTTCTCATATGCCACAAAACGGTAGAAGCTCCTGTTCAAAAATGATGCTCCGAAATCAACAACTGTCACGTCAGTGATACATTTTGGGATAGTACCTAAAGTTTAAAGCAGAAATTGGGGCACTTTTGAAATTTTCATTTTTGACCAAAATCGACAGGTCCGGGGCTTAGGGAATTTCTCATATGCCACAAAACGGTTGAAGCTCCTGTTCAAAAATGATGCTCCGAAATCAACTTCTGTCACCTCAGTGATACATTTTGGGATAGTACCTAAAGTTTAAAGCAGAAATTGGGGCACTTTTGAAATTTTCATTTTTGACCAAAATCGACAGGTCCGGGGCTTAGGGAATTTCTCATATGCCACAAAACGGTAGAAGCTCCTGTTCAAAAATGATGCTCCGAAATCAACAACTGTCACCTCAGTGATACATTTTGGGATAGTACCTAAAGTTTAAAGCAGAAATTGGGGCACTTTTGAAATTTTCATTTTTGACCAAAATCGACAGGTCCGGGGCTTAGGGAATTTCTCATATGCCACAAAACGGTAGAAGCTCCTGTTCAAAAATGATGCTCCGAAATCAACTTCTGTCACCTCAGTGATACATTTTGGGATAGTACCTAAAGTTTAAAGCAGAAATTGGGGCACTTTTGAAATTTTCATTTTTGACCAAAATCGACAGGTCCGGGGCTTAGTGAATTTCTCATATGCCACAAAACGGTTGAAGCTCCTGTTCAAAAATGATGCTCCGAAATCAACTTCTGTCACCTCAGTGATACATTTTGGGATAGTACCTAAAGTTTAAAGCAGAAATTGGGGCACTTTTGAAATTTTCATTTTTGACCAAAATCGACAGGTCCGGGGCTTAGGGAATTTCTCATATGCCACAAAACGGTAGAAGCTCCTGTTCAAAAATGATGCTCCGAAATCAACTTCTGTCACCTCAGTGATATATTTTGGGATAGTACCTAAAGTTTAAAGCAGAAATTGGGGCACTTTTGAAATTTTCATTTTTTACCAAAATCGACAGGTCCGGGGCTTAGGGAATTTCTCATATGCCACAAAACGGTTGAAGCTCCTGTTCAAAAATGATGCTCCGAAATCAACTTCTGTCACCTCAGTGATACATTTTGGGATAGTACCTAAAGTTTAAAGCAGAAATTGGGGCACTTTTGAAATTTTCATTTTTGACCAAAATCGACAGGTCCGGGGCTTAGGGAATTTCTCATATGCCACAAAACGGTAGAAGCTCCTGTTCAAAAATGATGCTCCGAAATCAACTTCTGTCACCTCAGTGATACATTTTGGGATAGTACCTAAAGTTTAAAGCAGAAATTGGGGCACTTTTGAAATTTTCATTTTTGACCAAAATCGACAGGTCCGGGGCTTAGGGAATTTCTCATATGCCACAAAACGGTAGAAGCTCCTGTTCAAAAATGATGCTCCGAAATCAACTTCTGTCACCTCAGTGATACATTTTGGGATAGTACCTAAAGTTTAAAGCAGAAATTAGGGCACTTTTGAAATTTTCATTTTTGACCAAAATCGACAGGTCCGGGGCTTAGGGAATTTCTAATATGCCACAAAACGGTTGAAGCTCCTGTTCAAAAATGATGCTCCGAAATCAACTTCTGTCACCTCAGTGATACATTTTGGGATAGTACCTAAAGTTTAAAGCAGAAATTGGGGTACTTTTGAAATTTTCATTTTTGACCAAAATCGACAGGTCCGGGGCTTAGGGAATTTCTCATATGCCACAAAACGGTTGAAGCTCCTGTTCAAAAATGATGCTCCGAAATCAACTTATGTCACCTCAGTGATACATTTTGGGATAGTACCTAAAGTTTAAAGCAGAAATTGGGGCACTTTTGAAATTTTCATTTTTGACCAAAATCGTCAGGACCGGGGCTTAGGGAATTTCTCATATGCCACAAAACGGTAGAAGCTCCTGTTCAAAAATGATGCTCCGAAATCAACTTCTGTCACCTCAGTGATACATTTTGGGATAGTACCTAAAGTTTAAAGCAGAAATTGGGGCACTTTTGAAATTTTCATTTTTGACCAAAATCGACAGGTCCGGGTCTTAGGGAATTTCTCATATGCCACAAAACGGTTGAAGCTCCTGTTCAAAAATGATGCTCCGAAATCAACTTCTGTCACCTCAGTGATACATTTTGGGATAGTACCTAAAGTTTAAAGCAGAAATTGGGGCACTTTTGAAATTTTCATTTTTGACCAAAATCGACAGGTCCGGGGCTTAGGGAATTTCTCATATGCCACAAAACGGTAGAAGCTCCTGTTCAAAAATGATGCTCCGAAATCAACTTCTGTCACCTCAGTGATACATTTTGGGATAGTACCTAAAGTTTAAAGCAGAAATTAGGGCACTTTTGAAATTTTCATTTTTGACCAAAATCGACAGGTCCGGGGCTTAGGGAATTTCTCATATGCCACAAAACGGTTGAAGCTCCTGTTCAAAAATGATGCTCCGAAATCAACTTCTGTCACCTCAGTGATACATTTTGGGATAGTACCTAAAGTTTAAAGCAGAAATTGGGGCACTTTTGAAATTTTCATTTTTGACCAAAATCGACAGGTCCGGGGCTTAGGGAATTTCTCATATGCCACAAAACGGTAGAAGCTCCTGTTCAAAAATGATGCTCCGAAATCAACTTCTGTCACCTCAGTGATACATTTTGGGATAGTACCTAAAGTTTAAAGCAGAAATTGGGGCACTTTTGAAATTTTCATTTTTGACCAAAATCGACAGGTCCAGGGCTTAGGGAATTTCTCATATGCCACAAAACGGTTGAAGCTCCTGTTCAAAAATGATGCTCCGAAATCAACTTCTGTCACCTCAGTGATACATTTTGGGATAGTACCTAAAGTTTAAAGCAGAAATTGGGGCACTTTTGAAATTTTCATTTTTGACCAAAATCGACAGGTCCGGGGCTTAGGGAATTTCTCATATGCCACAAAACGGTTGAAGCTCCTGTTCAAAAATGATGCTCCGAAATCAACTTCTGTCACCTCAGTGATACATTTTGGGATAGTACCTAAAGTTTAAAGCAGAAATTGGGGCACTTTTGAAATTTTCATTTTTGACCAAAATCGACAGGTCCGGGGCTTAGGGAATTTCTCATATGCCACAAAACGGTAGAAGCTCCTGTTCAAAAATGATGCTCCGAAATCAACTTCTGTCACCTCAGTGATTTATTTTGGGATAGTACCTAAAGTTTAAAGCAGAAATTGGGGCACTTTTGAAATTTTCATTTTTGACCAAAATCGACAGGTCAGGGGCTTAGGGAATTTCTCATATGCCACAAAATGGTTGAAGCTCCTGTTCAAAAATGATGCTCCGAAATCAACTTCTGTCACCTCAGTGATACATTTTGGGATAGTACCTAAAGTTTAAAGCAGAAATTGGGGCACTTTTGAAATTTTCATTTTTGACCAAAATCGACAGGTCCGGGGCTTAGAGAATTTCTCATATGCCACAAAACGGTTGAAGCTCCTGTTCAAAAATGATGCTCCGAAATCAACTTCTGTCACCTCAGTGATACATTTTGGGATAGAACCTAAAGTTTAAAGCAGAAATTGGGGCACTTTTGAAATTTTCATTTTTGACCAAAATCGACAGGTCCGGGGCTTAGGGAATTTCTCATATGCCACAAAACGGTTGAAGCTCCTGTTCAAAAATGATGCTCCGAAATCAACTTCTGTCACCTCAGTGATACATTTTGGGATAGTACCTAAAGTTTAAAGCAGAAATTGGGGCACTTTTGAAATTTTCATTTTTGACCAAAATCGACAGGTCCGGGGCTTAGGGAATTTCTTATATGCCACAAAACGGTAGAAGCTCCTGTTAAAAAATGATGCTCCGAAATCAACAACTGTCACCTCAGTGATACATTTTGGGATAGTACCTAAAGTTTAAAGCAGAAATTGGGGCACTTTTGAAATTTTCATTTTTGACCAAAATCGACAGGTCCGGGGCTTAGGGAATTTCTCATATGCCACAAAACGGTAGAAGCTCCTGTTCAAAAATGATGCTCCGAAATCAACTTCTGTCACCTCAGTGATACATTTTGGGATAGTACCTAAAGTTTAAAGCAGAAATTGGGGCACTTTTGAAATTTTCATTTTTGACCAAAATCGACAGGTCCGGGTCTTAGGGAATTTCTCATATGCCACAAAACGGTTGAAGCTCCTGTTCAAAAATGATGCTCCGAAATCAACTTCTGTCACCTCAGTGATACATTTTGGGATAGTACCTAAAGTTTAAAGCAGAAATTGGGGCACTTTTGAAATTTTCATTTTTGACCAAAATCGACAGGTCCGGGGCTTAGGGAATTTCTCATATGCCACAAAACGGTAGAAGCTCCTGTTCAAAAATGATGCTCCGAAATCAACTTCTGTCACCTCAGTGATACATTTTGGGATAGTACCTAAAGTTTAAAGCAGAAATTAGGGCACTTTTGAAATTTTCATTTTTGACCAAAATCGACAGGTCCGGGGCTTAGGGAATTTCTCATATGCCACAAAACGGTTGAAGCTCCTGTTCAAAAATGATGCTCCGAAATCAACTTCTGTCACCTCAGTGATACATTTTGGGATAGTACCTAAAGTTTAAAGCAGAAATTGGGGCACTTTTGAAATTTTCATTTTTGACCAAAATCGACAGGTCCGGGGCTTAGGGAATTTCTCATATGCCACAAAACGGTAGAAGCTCCTGTTCAAAAATGATGCTCCGAAATCAACTTCTGTCACCTCAGTGATACATTTTGGGATAGTACCTAAAGTTTAAAGCAGAAATTGGGGCACTTTTGAAATTTTCATTTTTGACCAAAATCGACAGGTCCAGGGCTTAGGGAATTTCTCATATGCCACAAAACGGTTGAAGCTCCTGTTCAAAAATGATGCTCCGAAATCAACTTCTGTCACCTCAGTGATACATTTTGGGATAGTACCTAAAGTTTAAAGCAGAAATTGGGGCACTTTTGAAATTTTCATTTTTGACCAAAATCGACAGGTCCGGGGCTTAGGGAATTTCTCATATGCCACAAAACGGTTGAAGCTCCTGTTCAAAAATGATGCTCCGAAATCAACTTCTGTCACCTCAGTGATACATTTTGGGATAGTACCTAAAGTTTAAAGCAGAAATTGGGGCACTTTTGAAATTTTCATTTTTGACCAAAATCGACAGGTCCGGGGCTTAGGGAATTTCTCATATGCCACAAAACGGTAGAAGCTCCTGTTCAAAAATGATGCTCCGAAATCAACTTCTGTCACCTCAGTGATTTATTTTGGGATAGTACCTAAAGTTTAAAGCAGAAATTGGGGCACTTTTGAAATTTTCATTTTTGACCAAAATCGACAGGTCAGGGGCTTAGGGAATTTCTCATATGCCACAAAATGGTTGAAGCTCCTGTTCAAAAATGATGCTCCGAAATCAACTTCTGTCACCTCAGTGATACATTTTGGGATAGTACCTAAAGTTTAAAGCAGAAATTGGGGCACTTTTGAAATTTTCATTTTTGACCAAAATCGACAGGTCCGGGGCTTAGGGAATTTCTCATATGCCACAAAACGGTAGAAGCTCCTGTTCAAAAATGATGCTCCGAAATCAACTTCTGTCACCTCAGTGATACATTTTGGGATAGTACCTAAAGTTTAAAGCAGAAATTGGGGCACTTTTGAAATTTTCATTTTTGACCAAAATCGACAGGTCCGGGGCTTAGAGAATTTCTCATATGCCACAAAACGGTTGAAGCTCCTGTTCAAAAATGATGCTCCGAAATCAACTTCTGTCACCTCAGTGATACATTTTGGGATAGAACCTAAAGTTTAAAGCAGAAATTGGGGCACTTTTGAAATTTTCATTTTTGACCAAAATCGACAGGTCCGGGGCTTAGGGAATTTCTCATATGCCACAAAACGGTTGAAGCTCCTGTTCAAAAATGATGCTCCGAAATCAACTTCTGTCACTTCAGTGATACATTTTGGGATAGTACCTAAAGTTTAAAGCAGAAATTGGGGCACTTTTGAAATTTTCATTTTTGACCAAAATCGACAGGTCCGGGGCTTAGGGAATTTCTTATATGCCACAAAACGGTAGAAGCTCCTGTTAAAAAATGATGCTCCGAAATCAACAACTGTCACCTCAGTGATACATTTTGGGATAGTACCTAAAGTTTAAAGCAGAAATTGGGGCACTTTTGAAATTTTCATTTTTGACCAAAATCGACAGGTCCGGGGCTTAGGGAATTTCTCATATGCCACAAAACGGTAGAAGCTCCTGTTCAAAAATGATGCTCCGAAATCAACTTCTGTCACCTCAGTGATACATTTTGGGATAGTACCTAAAGTTTAAAGCAGAAATTGGGGCACTTTTGAAATTTTCATTTTTGACCAAAATCGACAGGTCCGGGGCTTAGGGAATTTCTCATATGCCACAAAACGGTTGAAGCTCCTGTTCAAAAATGATGCTCCGAAATCAACTTCTGTCACCTCAGTGATACATTTTGGGATAGTACCTAAAGTTTAAAGCAGAAATTGGGGCACTTTTGAAATTTTCATTTTTGACCAAAATCGACAGGTCCGGGGCTTAGGGAATTTCTCATATGCCACAAAACGGTTGAAGCTCCTGTTCAAAAATGATGCTCCGAAATCAACTTCTGTCACTTCAGTGATACATTTTGGGATAGTACCTAAAGTTTAAAGCAGAAATTGGGGCACTTTTGAAATTTTCATTTTTGACCAAAATCGACAGGTCCGGGGCTTAGGGAATTTCTTATATGCCACAAAACGGTAGAAGCTCCTGTTAAAAAATGATGCTCCGAAATCAACAACTGTCACCTCAGTGATACATTTTGGGATAGTACCTAAAGTTTAAAGCAGAAATTTGGGCACTTTTGAAATTTTCATTTTTGACCAAAATCGACAGGTCCGGGGCTTAGGGAATTTCTCATATGCCACAAAACGGTTGAAGCTCCTGTTCAAAAATGATGCTCCGAAATCAACTTCTGTCACCTCAGTGATACATTTTGGGATAGTACCTAAAGTTTAAAGCAGAAATTGGGGCACTTTTGAAATTTTCATTTTTGACCAAAATCGACAGGTCCGGGGCTTAGGGAATTTCTCATATGCCACAAAACGGTTGAAGCTCCTGTTCAAAAATGATGCTCCGAAATCAACTTCTGTCACTTCAGTGATACATTTTGGGATAGTACCTAAAGTTTAAAGCAGAAATTGGGGCACTTTTGAAATTTTCATTTTTGACCAAAATCGACAGGTCCGGGGCTTAGGGAATTTCTCATATGCCACAAAACGGTAGAAGCTCCTGTTCAAAAATGATGCTCCGAAATCAACTTCTGTCACCTCAGTGATACATTTTGGGATAGTACCTAAAGTTTAAAGCAGAAATTGGGGCACTTTTGAAATTTTCATTTTTGACCAAAATCGACAGGTCCGGGGCTTAGGGAATTTCTCATATGCCACAAAACGGTTGAAGCTCCTGTTCAAAAATGATGCTCCGAAATCAACTTCTGTCACCTCAGTGATACATTTTGGGATAGTACCTAAAGTTTAAAGCAGAAATTGGGGCACTTTTGAAATTTTCATTTTTGACCAAAATCGACAGGTCCGGGGCTTAGGGAATTTCTCATATGCCACAAAACGGTAGAAGCTCCTGTTCAAAAATGATGCTCCGAAATCAACTTCTGTCACCTCAGTGATACATTTTGGGATAGTACCTAAAGTTTAAAGCAGAAATTGGGGCACTTTTGAAATTTTCATTTTTGACCAAAATCGACAGGTCCGGGGCTTAGGGAATTTCTCATATGCAACAAAACGGTAGAAGCTCCTGTTCAAAAATGATGCTCCGAAATCAACTTCTGTCACCTCAGTGATACATTTTGGGATAGTACCTAAAGTTTAAAGCAGAAATTGGGGCACTTTTGAAATTTTCATTTTTGACCAAAATCGACAGGTCCGGGGCTTAGGGAATTTCTCATATGCCACAAAACGGTAGAAGCTCCTGTTCAAAAATGATGCTCCGAAATCAACTTCTGTCACCTCAGTGATACATTTTGGGATAGTACCTAAAGTTTAAAGCAGAAATTGGGGCATTTTTGAAATTTTCATTTTTGACCAAAATCGACAGGTCCGGGGCTTAGGGAATTTCTCATATGCCACAAAACGGTAGAAGCTCCTGTTCAAAAATGATGCTCCGAAATCAACAACTGTCACGTCAGTGATACATTTTGGGATAGTACCTAAAGTTTAAAGCAGAAATTGGGGCACTTTTGAAATTTTCATTTTTGACCAAAATCGACAGGTCCGGGGCTTAGGGAATTTCTCATATGCCACAAAACGGTAGAAGCTCCTGTTCAAAAATGATGCTCCGAAATCAACTTCTGTCACCTCAGTGATACATTTTGGGATAGTACCTAAAGTTTAAAGCAGAAATTGGGGCACTTTTGAAATTTTCATTTTTGACCAAAATCGACAGGTCCGGGGCTTAGGGAATTTCTCATATGCCACAAAACGGTTGAAGCTCCTGTTCAAAAATGATGCTCCGAAATCAACTTCTGTCACCTCAGTGATACATTTTGGGATAGTACCTAAAGTTTAAAGCAGAAATTGGGGCACTTTTGAAATTTTCATTTTTGACCAAAATCGACAGGTCCGGGGCTTAGGGAATTTCTCATATGCCACAAAACGGTAGAAGCTCCTGTTCAAAAATGATGCTCCGAAATCAACTTCTGTCACCTCAGTGATACATTTTGGGATAGTACCTAAAGTTTAAAGCAGAAATTGGGGCACTTTTGAAATTTTCATTTTTGACCAAAATCGACAGGTCCGGGGCTTAGGGAATTTCTCATATGCCACAAAACGGTAGAAGCTCCTGTTCAAAAATGATGCTCCGAAATCAACTTCTGTCACCTCAGTGATACATTTTGGGATAGTACCTAAAGTTTAAAGCAGAAATTGGGGCACTTTTGAAATTTTCATTTTTGACCAAAATCGACAGGTCCGGGGCTTAGGGAATTTCTCATATGCCACAAAACGGTAGAAGCTCCTGTTCAAAAATGATGCTCCGAAATCAACTTCTGTCACCTCAGTGATACATTTTGGGATAGTACCTAAAGTTTAAAGCAGAAATTGGGGCACTTTTGAAATTTTCATTTTTGACCAAAATCGACAGGTCCGGGGCTTAGGGAATTTCTCATATGCCACAAAACGGTAGAAGCTCCTGTTCAAAAATGATGCTCCGAAATCAACTTCTGTCACCTCAGTGATACATTTTGGGATAGTACCTAAAGTTTAAAGCAGAAATTGGGGCACTTTTGAAATTTTCATTTTTGACCAAAATCGACAGGTCCGGGGCTTAGGGAATTTCTCATATGCCACAAAACGGTTGAAGCTCCTGTTCAAAAATGATGCTCCGAAATCAACTTCTGTCACCTCAGTGATACATTTTGGGATAGTACCTAAAGTTTAAAGCAGAAATTGGGGCACTTTTGAAATTTTCATTTTTTGACCAAAATCGACAGGTCAGGGGCTTAGGGAATTTCTCATATGCCACAAAATGGTTGAAGCTCCTGTTCAAAAATGATGCTCCGAAATCAACTTCTGTCACCTCAGTGATACATTTTGGGATAGTACCTAAAGTTTAAAGCAGAAATTGGGGCACTTTTGAAATTTTCATTTTTGACCAAAATCGACAGGTCCGGGGCTTAGGGAATTTCTCATATGCCACAAAACGGTAGAAGCTCCTGTTCAAAAATGATGCTCCGAAATCAACTTCTGTCACCTCAGTGATACATTTTGGGATAGTACCTAAAGTTTAAAGCAGAAATTGGGGCACTTTTGAAATTTTCATTTTTGACCAAAATCGACAGGTCCGGGGCTTAGAGAATTTCTCATATGCCACAAAACGGTTGAAGCTCCTGTTCAAAAATGATGCTCCGAAATCAACTTCTGTCACCTCAGTGATACATTTTGGGATAGAACCTAAAGTTTAAAGCAGAAATTGGGGCACTTTTGAAATTTTCATTTTTGACCAAAATCGACAGGTCCGGGGCTTAGGGAATTTCTCATATGCCACAAAACGGTTGAAGCTCCTGTTCAAAAATGATGCTCCGAAATCAACTTCTGTCACTTCAGTGATACATTTTGGGATAGTACCTAAAGTTTAAAGCAGAAATTGGGGCACTTTTGAAATTTTCATTTTTGACCAAAATCGACAGGTCCGGGGCTTAGGGAATTTCTTATATGCCACAAAACGGTAGAAGCTCCTGTTAAAAAATGATGCTCCGAAATCAACAACTGTCACCTCAGTGATACATTTTGGGATAGTACCTAAAGTTTAAAGCAGAAATTGGGGCACTTTTGAAATTTTCATTTTTGACCAAAATCGACAGGTCCGGGGCTTAGGGAATTTCTCATATGCCACAAAACGGTTGAAGCTCCTGTTCAAAAATGATGCTCCGAAATCAACTTCTGTCACCTCAGTGATACATTTTGGGATAGTACCTAAAGTTTAAAGCAGAAATTGGGGCACTTTTGAAATTTTCATTTTTGACCAAAATCGACAGGTCCGGGGCTTAGGGAATTTCTCATATGCCACAAAACGGTTGAAGCTCCTGTTCAAAAATGATGCTCCGAAATCAACTTCTGTCACTTCAGTGATACATTTTGGGATAGTACCTAAAGTTTAAAGCAGAAATTGGGGCACTTTTGAAATTTTCATTTTTGACCAAAATCGACAGGTCCGGGGCTTAGGGAATTTCTTATATGCCACAAAACGGTAGAAGCTCCTGTTAAAAAATGATGCTCCGAAATCAACAACTGTCACCTCAGTGATACATTTTGGGATAGTACCTAAAGTTTAAAGCAGAAATTGGGGCACTTTTGAAATTTTCATTTTTGACCAAAATCGACAGGTCCGGGGCTTAGGGAATTTCTCATATGCCACAAAACGGTTGAAGCTCCTGTTCAAAAATGATGCTCCGAAATCAACTTCTGTCACCTCAGTGATACATTTTGGGATAGTACCTAAAGTTTAAAGCAGAAATTGGGGCACTTTTGAAATTTTCATTTTTGACCAAAATCGACAGGTCCGGGGCTTAGGGAATTTCTCATATGCCACAAAACGGTTGAAGCTCCTGTTCAAAAATGATGCTCCGAAATCAACTTCTGTCACTTCAGTGATACATTTTGGGATAGTACCTAAAGTTTAAAGCAGAAATTGGGGCACTTTTGAAATTTTCATTTTTGACCAAAATCGACAGGTCCGGGGCTTAGGGAATTTCTCATATGCCACAAAACGGTAGAAGCTCCTGTTCAAAAATGATGCTCCGAAATCAACAACTGTCACGTCAGTGATACATTTTGGGATAGTACCTAAAGTTTAAAGCAGAAATTGGGGCACTTTTGAAATTTTCATTTTTGACCAAAATCGACAGGTCCGGGGCTTAGGGAATTTCTCATATGCCACAAAACGGTAGAAGCTCCTGTTCAAAAATGATGCTCCGAAATCAACTTCTGTCACCTCAGTGATACATTTTGGGATAGTACCTAAAGTTTAAAGCAGAAATTGGGGCACTTTTGAAATTTTCATTTTTGACCAAAATCGACAGGTCCGGGGCTTAGGGAATTTCTCATATGCCACAAAACGGTTGAAGCTCCTGTTCAAAAATGATGCTCCGAAATCAACTTCTGTCACCTCAGTGATACATTTTGGGATAGTACCTAAAGTTTAAAGCAGAAATTGGGGCACTTTTGAAATTTTCATTTTTGACCAAAATCGACAGGTCCGGGGCTTAGGGAATTTCTCATATGCCACAAAACGGTAGAAGCTCCTGTTCAAAAATGATGCTCCGAAATCAACTTCTGTCACCTCAGTGATACATTTTGGGATAGTACCTAAAGTTTAAAGCAGAAATTGGGGCACTTTTGAAATTTTCATTTTTGACCAAAATCGACAGGTCCGGGGCTTAGGGAATTTCTCATATGCAACAAAACGGTAGAAGCTCCTGTTCAAAAATGATGCTCCGAAATCAACTTCTGTCACCTCAGTGATACATTTTGGGATAGTACTTAAAGTTTAAAGCAGAAATTGGGGCACTTTTGAAATTTTCATTTTTGACCAAAATCGACAGGTCCGGGGCTTAGGGAATTTCTCATATGCCACAAAACGGTTGAAGCTCCTGTTCAAAAATGATGCTCCGAAATCAACATCTGTCACCTCAGTGATACATTTTGGGATAGTACCTAAAGTTTAAAGCAGAAATTGGGGCACTTTTGAAATTTTCATTTTTGACCAAAATCGACAGGTCCGGGGCTTAGGGAATTTCTCATATGCCACAAAACGGTAGAAGCTCCTGTTCAAAAATGATGCTCCGAAATCAACTTCTGTCACCTCAGTGATACATTTTCGGATAGTACCTAAAGTTTAAAGCAGAAATTGGGGCACTTTTGAAATTTTCATTTTTGACCAAAATCGACAGGTCCGGGGCTTAGGGAATTTCTCATATGCCACAAAACGGTTGAAGCTCCTGTTCAAAAATGATGCTCCGAAATCAACTTCTGTCACCTCAGTGATTTATTTTGGGATAGTACCTAAAGTTTAAAGCAGAAATTGGGGCACTTTTGAAATTTTCATTTTTGACCAAAATCGACAGGTCAGGGGCTTAGGGAATTTCTCATATGCCACAAAATGGTTGAAGCTCCTGTTCAAAAATGATGCTCCGAAATCAACTTCTGTCACCTCAGTGATACATTTTGGGATAGTACCTAAAGTTTAAAGCAGAAATTGGGGCACTTTTGAAATTTTCATTTTTGACCAAAATCGACAGGTCCGGGGCTTAGGGAATTTCTCATATGCCACAAAACGGTAGAAGCTCCTGTTCAAAAATGATGCTCCGAAATCAACTTCTGTCACCTCAGTGATACATTTTGGGATAGTACCTAAAGTTTAAAGCAGAAATTGGGGCACTTTTGAAATTTTCATTTTTTGACCAAAATCGACAGGTCAGGGGCTTAGGGAATTTCTCATATGCCACAAAATGGTTGAAGCTCCTGTTCAAAAATGATGCTCCGAAATCAACTTCTGTCACCTCAGTGATACATTTTGGGATAGTACCTAAAGTTTAAAGCAGAAATTGGGGCACTTTTGAAATTTTCATTTTTGACCAAAATCGACAGGTCCGGGGCTTAGGGAATTTCTCATATGCCACAAAACGGTAGAAGCTCCTGTTCAAAAATGATGCTCCGAAATCAACTTCTGTCACCTCAGTGATACATTTTGGGATAGTACCTAAAGTTTAAAGCAGAAATTGGGGCACTTTTGAAATTTTCATTTTTGACCAAAATCGACAGGTCCGGGGCTTAGAGAATTTCTCATATGCCACAAAACGGTTGAAGCTCCTGTTCAAAAATGATGCTCCGAAATCAACTTCTGTCACCTCAGTGATACATTTTGGGATAGAACCTAAAGTTTAAAGCAGAAATTGGGGCACTTTTGAAATTTTCATTTTTGACCAAAATCGACAGGTCCGGGGCTTAGGGAATTTCTCATATGCCACAAAACGGTTGAAGCTCCTGTTCAAAAATGATGCTCCGAAATCAACTTCTGTCACTTCAGTGATACATTTTGGGATAGTACCTAAAGTTTAAAGCAGAAATTGGGGCACTTTTGAAATTTTCATTTTTGACCAAAATCGACAGGTCCGGGGCTTAGGGAATTTCTTATATGCCACAAAACGGTAGAAGCTCCTGTTAAAAAATGATGCTCCGAAATCAACAACTGTCACCTCAGTGATACATTTTGGGATAGTACCTAAAGTTTAAAGCAGAAATTGGGGCACTTTTGAAATTTTCATTTTTGACCAAAATCGACAGGTCCGGGGCTTAGGGAATTTCTCATATGCCACAAAACGGTTGAAGCTCCTGTTCAAAAATGATGCTCCGAAATCAACTTCTGTCACCTCAGTGATACATTTTGGGATAGTACCTAAAGTTTAAAGCAGAAATTGGGGCACTTTTGAAATTTTCATTTTTGACCAAAATCGACAGGTCCGGCGCTTAGGGAATTTCTCATATGCCACAAAACGGTTGAAGCTCCTGTTCAAAAATGATGCTCCGAAATCAACTTCTGTCACTTCAGTGATACATTTTGGGATAGTACCTAAAGTTTAAAGCAGAAATTGGGGCACTTTTGAAATTTTCATTTTTGACCAAAATCGACAGGTCCGGGGCTTAGGGAATTTCTTATATGCCACAAAACGGTAGAAGCTCCTGTTAAAAAATGATGCTCCGAAATCAACAACTGTCACCTCAGTGATACATTTTGGGATAGTACCTAAAGTTTAAAGCAGAAATTGGGGCACTTTTGAAATTTTCATTTTTGACCAAAATCGACAGGTCCGGGGCTTAGGGAATTTCTCATATGCCACAAAACGGTTGAAGCTCCTGTTCAAAAATGATGCTCCGAAATCAACTTCTGTCACCTCAGTGATACATTTTGGGATAGTACCTAAAGTTTAAAGCAGAAATTGGGGCACTTTTGAAATTTTCATTTTTGACCAAAATCGACAGGTCCGGGGCTTAGGGAATTTCTCATATGCCACAAAACGGTTGAAGCTCCTGTTCAAAAATGATGCTCCGAAATCAACTTCTGTCACTTCAGTGATACATTTTGGGATAGTACCTAAAGTTTAAAGCAGAAATTGGGGCACTTTTGAAATTTTCATTTTTGACCAAAATCGACAGGTCCGGGGCTTAGGGAATTTCTCATATGCCACAAAACGGTAGAAGCTCCTGTTCAAAAATGATGCTCCGAAATCAACAACTGTCACGTCAGTGATACATTTTGGGATAGTACCTAAAGTTTAAAGCAGAAATTGGGGCACTTTTGAAATTTTCATTTTTGACCAAAATCGACAGGTCCGGGGCTTAGGGAATTTCTCATATGCCACAAAACGGTAGAAGCTCCTGTTCAAAAATGATGCTCCGAAATCAACTTCTGTCACCTCAGTGATACATTTTGGGATAGTACCTAAAGTTTAAAGCAGAAATTGGGGCACTTTTGAAATTTTCATTTTTGACCAAAATCGACAGGTCCGGGGCTTAGGGAATTTCTCATATGCCACAAAACGGTTGAAGCTCCTGTTCAAAAATGATGCTCCGAAATCAACTTCTGTCACCTCAGTGATACATTTTGGGATAGTACCTAAAGTTTAAAGCAGAAATTGGGGCACTTTTGAAATTTTCATTTTTGACCAAAATCGACAGGTCCGGGGCTTAGGGAATTTCTCATATGCCACAAAACGGTAGAAGCTCCTGTTCAAAAATGATGCTCCGAAATCAACTTCTGTCACCTCAGTGATACATTTTGGGATAGTACCTAAAGTTTAAAGCAGAAATTGGGGCACTTTTGAAATTTTCATTTTTGACCAAAATCGACAGGTCCGGGGCTTAGGGAATTTCTCATATGCAACAAAACGGTAGAAGCTCCTGTTCAAAAATGATGCTCCGAAATCAACTTCTGTCACCTCAGTGATACATTTTGGGATAGTACTTAAAGTTTAAAGCAGAAATTGGGGCACTTTTGAAATTTTCATTTTTGACCAAAATCGACAGGTCCGGGGCTTAGGGAATTTCTCATATGCCACAAAACGGTTGAAGCTCCTGTTCAAAAATGATGCTCCGAAATCAACTTCTGTCACCTCAGTGATACATTTTGGGATAGTACCTAAAGTTTAAAGCAGAAATTGGGGCACTTTTGAAATTTTCATTTTTGACCAAAATCGACAGGTCCGGGGCTTAGGGAATTTCTCATATGCCACAAAACGGTAGAAGCTCCTGTTCAAAAATGATGCTCCGAAATCAACTTCTGTCACCTCAGTGATACATTTTCGGATAGTACCTAAAGTTTAAAGCAGAAATTGGGGCACTTTTGAAATTTTCATTTTTGACCAAAATCGACAGGTCCGGGGCTTAGGGAATTTCTCATATGCCACAAAACGGTTGAAGCTCCTGTTCAAAAATGATGCTCCGAAATCAACTTCTGTCACCTCAGTGATTTATTTTGGGATAGTACCTAAAGTTTAAAGCAGAAATTGGGGCACTTTTGAAATTTTCATTTTTGACCAAAATCGACAGGTCAGGGGCTTAGGGAATTTCTCATATGCCACAAAATGGTTGAAGCTCCTGTTCAAAAATGATGCTCCGAAATCAACTTCTGTCACCTCAGTGATACATTTTGGGATAGTACCTAAAGTTTAAAGCAGAAATTGGGGCACTTTTGAAATTTTCATTTTTGACCAAAATCGACAGGTCCGGGGCTTAGGGAATTTCTCATATGCCACAAAACGGTAGAAGCTCCTGTTCAAAAATGATGCTCCGAAATCAACTTCTGTCACCTCAGTGATACATTTTGGGATAGTACCTAAAGTTTAAAGCAGAAATTGGGGCACTTTTGAAATTTTCATTTTTGACCAAAATCGACAGGTCCGGGGCTTAGAGAATTTCTCATATGCCACAAAACGGTTGAAGCTCCTGTTCAAAAATGATGCTCCGAAATCAACTTCTGTCACCTCAGTGATACATTTTGGGATAGAACCTAAAGTTTAAAGCAGAAATTGGGGCACTTTTGAAATTTTCATTTTTGACCAAAATCGACAGGTCCGGGGCTTAGGGAATTTCTCATATGCCACAAAACGGTTGAAGCTCCTGTTCAAAAATGATGCTCAGAAATCAACTTCTGTCACTTCAGTGATACATTTTGGGATAGTACCTAAAGTTTAAAGCAGAAATTGGGGCACTTTTGAAATTTTCATTTTTGACCAAAATCGACAGGTCCGGGGCTTAGGGAATTTCTTATATGCCACAAAACGGTAGAAGCTCCTGTTAAAAAATGATGCTCCGAAATCAACAACTGTCACCTCAGTGATACATTTTGGGATAGTACCTAAAGTTTAAAGCAGAAATTGGGGCACTTTTGAAATTTTCATTTTTGACCAAAATCGACAGGTCCGGGGCTTAGGGAATTTCTCATATGCCACAAAACGGTAGAAGCTCCTGTTCAAAAATGATGCTCCGAAATCAACTTCTGTCACCTCAGTGATACATTTTGGGATAGTACCTAAAGTTTAAAGCAGAAATTGGGGCACTTTTGAAATTTTCATTTTTGACCAAAATCGACAGGTCCGGGGCTTAGGGAATTTCTCATATGCCACAAAACGGTTGAAGCTCCTGTTCAAAAATGATGCTCCGAAATCAACTTCTGTCACCTCAGTGATACATTTTGGGATAGTACCTAAAGTTTAAAGCAGAAATTGGGGCACTTTTGAAATTTTCATTTTTGACCAAAATCGACAGGTCCGGGGCTTAGGGAATTTCTCATATGCCACAAAACGGTTGAAGCTCCTGTTCAAAAATGATGCTCCGAAATCAACTTCTGTCACTTCAGTGATACATTTTGGGATAGTACCTAAAGTTTAAAGCAGAAATTGGGGCACTTTTGAAATTTTCATTTTTGACCAAAATCGACAGGTCCGGGGCTTAGGGAATTTCTTATATGCCACAAAACGGTAGAAGCTCCTGTTAAAAAATGATGCTCCGAAATCAACAACTGTCACCTCAGTGATACATTTTGGGATAGTACCTAAAGT